>NC_141138.1:60133032-60434595 GCF_053477565.2 Lygodium microphyllum
GCATGCAAATCACACCATTCAAACATCCCAACCCCCTTCGTTTAGGTATTGCTTTCGTTGCATAGGTGTAGAGGTTCATTTTGTCATATTTTGATATATAAAAAGTGATAAGTCATAAAATTTGAGAAAGAGATAGGGCAAACTGAGGCTAAATCTCATGCTCTACCACTACCACACATCCACAAATAATCATTATATTTTTCCTTATTTTTCCAAGACGTATTTCTATTTTTTCTCCTTATTTTTCCCATTTTCTTGATTTATTTGAAAGTAAAATATACTATTTTCTTGTTTTTCTTGTTCCAATCATTTCACCATACTAACATTCAATTTATCTTCCATATTCCCCCCATGGGAACACATTTTACCCACCCAAAATGGAGAAACTACCATTTTGCCACTTAAAAACCGCATTTCCAGTTTTTGAGAATTAAAAAAAGCATGTAAATCATTGCAAAATCAGAATTTTTTGATACACAACAATTACTCATAATGCAAACAGCACTCACACATATTTTCATCCAATAAGAACATAATTATCATCATAAACTATAAAAGATCCTTCATTTTCTTCATAAAAATGGTCATACCGTGTTTTTATGTAACCGGAGACGCCTTGAATGATTGCATAACCAGCAAACGGAGCCTTCATTGCTCTCAATCCAATGCTGTACTTCAATCTTCAGCATCTCCATCAATCTCCATTACCATTTTCTTCATTCTCCTTCCCCGGTTCCTCCTTCAAGATGGAACACATGAATAGCCCATAGGAAAGAGAGAGAGGGAGGAGAGATAAAGACTAGAATTTGTTCTCTTCATCCGGACAGCCATTCCTCGTGCGAACACTGCTGATATCATCAGCCAAGAGGGAGAAGATTAGCCCCAATGTCGGTTGCATAGCTTCTTCATAGCCTGACAATCATGCATCATGAGGAGAGGGCGAAAAATGCGTGCGCTACTACAGGCCACCATATCCAGGTTTTTTCATGCTTCTCCATCAAAAAAATTAGGGGGGGGGGGGGGGGGGGGGGGTTAATTCCCAAAGGGCACCCCCCTTTGGTCCTCAAAGTTGTCCACCTTTTCGTATCTTGGCCATTTTGTGGTATTTTCCTCGTTCGGACTCCGATTGGAGCTCTGAAAAATCCTGCGCGTCCGTCCCGTCATCCCAGACTAACTAGTAGCTCCTGTCATCCTGCACAATAGTCGAAAAAATTATAAAAAATCCACAAGTGTCACTCGAACGCCTTTTAAAAGTCGTCTTTCACTTGGTGCTTAAAATCCTCCTAGTTGTAGCCGCCGCCTTCGATGTTAAATATTTTTCCCCTAAATTCCGGATTTTTTGGCAAATTTTAGGCACATCCCGAGCTCAAAACTGCACTCTCACCTTTCCCTTCTTCTTCTCCTCTCCTCCTTCTCTACCTCTTCTCCTCTTCTTCTTCTTCTCCTACTCTTCTTCTCTCCCTCTTCTCTCTTCTCTCTTCCTCTTTTCTTATCCTTCTCTCTCTTCTCTCCCTCTTCTCTCTCTTCCCTTTTCTTCTCCTCTTTCTCTCTCTTCTCTCCCTCTTCTCTCTCTTCCCTCTTCTCCTCCTTCTTCTCCTTCTTCCTCACTCTCTCTCTTCTTCTCCTTCTCTTCTTCTCTCCTCTATCTCTTCTTCTTCTCCCTCTCTCTTCTCTCTCTCCTTCTCTTCTTCTCTCCCTTTCTCTCCTTCTCCTTCTTCCCCCTTCTTCTCCTTCTCTTCTTCTCCTCTCCTCTATCTCTTCTTCTTCTCCCTCTCTATTCTCCTTCTTTTCTTCTCCTCTCCTCTATCTCTTCTTCTTCTCTTCTCTCTCTCCCTTCTTCCTCTTCTCTCTCTTATCTCTCTCCTCTTCTTCTCTTCTCCTCTATCTCTTCTTCTTCTCCCTCTCTCTTCTCTCTCTCCTTCTCTTCTTCTCTACCTTTCTCTCCTTGTCTTCTTCTTCTCCCTCTTCTCTCTCTTGCTGAGCACACGGGGGGGGGGGGGGGGGGGGGGGGGGGGGGTGTTTCCAAGGCGCCTATTGAAGACTAGGTGGGGGGAAGAAATTTCTAACGCCGGGGGAGGGGGGGACAAGGGGGAAGAGCGCTGCCTGTGAACGCTAAAGGAGGGTGCATTCAGTAACGAAGGGGGGGAGAGTGGTCACGTTGCCCTGTGCGAGGGAGGAGGGGGAGGTTTTATAGGGGGCCGCTGCCACCTACGGCCTGCATGCCCCCCAGCTCCCCACATGTCACCTCCTCTCTCTCTCTCTCTCTCTCTCCCTGCCATGCCACAGCAGGGGGAGGGAGAGGGAGAGATAAGAATTTTTTTAAAAAAATTAGGGGGGGAACTGCTCCTATGGGGGGAGCATGGGGGTCACCGGGGGGGGGGGGAAGAGACATTACATCGGGCCTCTATTAACTTTGAAGGTTGAGGAAGAGGCACGATTCTATTTCTCTTCAGCACACGACCAAACCCAGCCTTCACACCTTTGAATATCTTTGAGTAAGTCGTTGTGCTAATACCGGCCCTATCACAAATAGATTGTTCATCCACAGCTGAGAACTCATTTGACACATCTTTTAATGTACACTCAATCACCTTTTCCTTCACAGCCTTAAACTTAGGATTTCTCAAAGCATTTTCCAATGTACTTGCCTTCAACAATCTACTAATACACAATCCAACCTCACTCTCACCTAGGTTCTCTTTCTGAGCTACCTTACATGCTTTGACATGTCGCTTCCACTGGCCGCTATTCACAATTAACTCATCGATTGGCTTCTTCTTTCGTTTGGGCTTCTATGTTAGCTCGCTGTTGATCTTTCTCAAGTCGTCCAATTGTGCCTTTGCCTCCTCATATGAGATATCAATGTCATGGATAGTGTCCTGCATTGAAATAATTTGATTTTTTGGTTGAATTATAGTGTCATTCAGTTGTACCACTTGTCCTATGAGCTGTTGTATATGAAGTTGATATGCAAAGATCACATCATGGCAATTTTTTATGGTTGCTTGGCAAGTTGTAAATACTTTGAATGACTGATCATTGAGCCGCCTAGTATAACTGAGTAACCCATTTTCACCCTTGCACACATACTTCAGCAAATTTGTGATTCCTGAGAAAGTTAGAGGTCTATTTTTGAGGGGTGAATTGGGTAGATTCCCCCATCAACCCACAAATCCAAATGTTTCAATCCCATTTGCATGTAACTCTGCAAAACCTGAGGGTTGACACTGGTACACTGGGTTCTTTTGAATAATGGGCCATATTCAATCTCTACCTCAATATGCAGCTCCTTCTTTCATGTATTCATTTTACTATTAATAGAAACGGGGAGCCTACTTGGTTGTCACAAGAGGTAGAGTGGAGATGCACAGAGAGGCACACAAAGGTGCTAAGGAAAAGGAGGGTGTAAGTAATTCACTTTGTTATTGAAGGTTGCATAAACATAGAGAAGAGGTCACAATAGAGCCATGAGAGATTATAGATATGGGGGGAGATAGCTCAGAGGGTAGGGATGTCCAAGACTTTTTGTATTTTAGATATATCTATTTTGCCTCCAAAAACATATCCAAAAAACACAAAATTTGACCAGTTTGTTTGTTTTTTGACCAAAAGCTAGAATATAAAAAATCCCCAAAATATCTTAAAAGGAACTTTTGAAATTTCATTTTCCTTGTTCTCAATTAAAAAATCAATTACCTCGTATCTACTAATCATTTTTCATTGAAAACGAAGCATCACACTCCCGTAAAACTAACTTCTTTTCGAATATAAAATTTGGTTGAAAAATACTTCTTGAATTAGAAGAGAGAAGGAATCTAAGTATATCTTTGTAGATAATATAAAAAAGGCAAAACAAGATTGCAAAAGTGGAGAGAGAGGAGGATTATTTTACTATTCTTCCCTCCTCTTTTCCTTGTTTTAAGGAGGAGAGGGGGGGGTAAAAGGCCCATTTGAGAGTTTATTTCTATCCTAATGAAGATCTTTATAATGTCTTATATGCAACCTCAAGAGGGAGATTGAGAGAGTACTCCTAGTGCTATTTGTAGCTTGTTTGATTAAATGTAAAAACTTTTATGTACAAACATTGAATGAGAGGTTTTCAAAATAAATATATAAAATGTGGAAAGTTGAAACAATAAATATTTCTTTCAGAGTACAAGCTAGATGTTCCATTGCAATGTAATTGATATTTTAAAAAAAATCCATGGGTGAATCATTTATAGTATTTAAAGTTCTCTACATCAAGGAAAAATGAGAGATGAAGCTTGTGCACTAATCCATTGTAGCATCATGATGCTCAAACTTGATGTGAATGCTACTTGGGATATCGAGTCATCTCACATGCAAGACCATCCTCAATGTGTATGTTTGTTACCTCTAGATTTATATGAATGTCAATGTCCATTGCAATGATGTGACTCTTGCTCTCAAAAAGCTCGATTCCATCAAATATTGAGGCCTAGGTCTCAACAACATCAAATTATACATCCCTAGGATCATATTGTAATATGTCAAATATTTTTTTTCCCTTTCTCGGCGGCGCGTCGTGGTGGAAGGAGGGAAGGGGATAGAGGAGCCAGCAAGCTCCTCGTTGGAGCTTGCTCGGCTTCACAACCATGCAAATGGACACGTCGAGGGGGGAGGATTACCTCCCCTCCCCTATATAAATGAGGGAGGAGGTCGTGAGGCATATATAGACCGGGAGGGAGAGAAGAAGGCTGTGATGACGACTGTGGGAGGACCATTATGTGAAGGAAGGGAGAGAGTGAACGGTGCTGCTGCGCCATGTAGAGGGAAGGAGAAGAGAGCTGTGTCGTGACAACTACCGCCGAGTCCCAACGCCGCCGCCTGCAGATACCCACCGTCGTCGTCGTCGGAATCACCCCCCCTTCTCGATGTTAATCTGTCAATTCCCCCCCGCCCCTTCCACGTAAGCTTCTAAGGTATAGAAGCTTCCTTGGAAGCTTCCATAAGGGGGCTCCCTTAAGGCTTGTGTCCATGTGGCCACCCCGGGATTTAATCCCCTCTTAAGGGTATTTTCACACCCCTTGTTCCCCCTTTTTCCCTGTGGGGTCGCAATCAATATTGAAAAAAAAAACCATTAAGCCCCTCCGTGGTTTTAATAAGCCTTCCTCTTGGAGGGTTTTATAACCTATTTTCCACCCTCCCCGGGATTTAAAAATCCTCCCCATGGTCTTTTCCCCATGAAATGCCTTAGGGTCCTATAAGCCCTTTCATATTACAAGCCCCTTAATCCTTCCTTGTGGGCTTCCACAAGCCTTCTCCAAGTGGGTTTATACCCCCCACACGAGATTTAAGCGCCCATTCCCTCGCAAGTTCCACGTAAGTCCCCTTCTTCTTGCAACTTCCACACAAGTTTCCTTTTTCCTTGAAATTTCCACCTTAAATCCTTCTTCTTGAAATTCCCACCTTAAACCCCCCGTGTTAAAAGTTACCAAGGCCTTCATATGTTTTTTGAAACCACACTCATACATACCATTTTCACCGCGTATAAATCCCCATAGGGCCTTTTCTTTTTAGGCTTTATAAACCTTTCCCTCCCGAAGAAGCTAAGACCTTAAAGGTCTTATTACCCCCTTCTCGTGGTCAATTCTTTAAACGGCTCCTTGCCTCGAAAGAGAGAAGAAGAGTATTGAAGCGACGGTGGAATTCCGAAAAGGAGTGTAAAGCTGCCTTCATGTTCGAAGGATTACAACTGCGATGCCATCTAAGAAAGTCCAAGGAGTAGCTGCGGGAGGGTCATCTCCCGATATCCATGTGGATATCTCACCCCAAAACCAGGTTTCTTCTTCTTAAATTTTATATCAGTTTTAATTCAATCATGCAAGATGAATTGTTAGGGATAAGATATATTTTGTCCTAGTTATTTACGATGAAGGAATTTAGTTTAATTGATCATGCAAAATGGATAAAGTATAAACATGGTTTTCCTTCAAATAGCCTTATGCACTGAAATTAAAATATGAGAAGATTATTTAACCACTAAAGTAGTATATTCCAGTTAAATCTTGAAGGAATAAAAATTGCATCTTGCACCAGTAACCCCTATTCTTTTTACAATGAATCATCATAGAAGGTAAAATTCATGAAAGGTTTCTTACGTTGCTTAGGAAGTTATCATTGCTAAACTCCATATCTTAGCAAGGAAAATATTGTTTATTTGGCATGAGTTTTGTTCGGAAGGAAAAAAGGAAGATTAATTGAATTTACCTAACCTCAAATTGACAAAGTTTAGGATTGAAAAATCAATTGACACATAGATAGCAAATTGTGCAGAAGTGATCTCGATATTACCTTCTAAAAGTTAACCGAATTAATATAAACTTAGAAATACCTATGTTGCGAAATATGCATTGGGAATGATTTATATCCAAGAAACGTTTATACCGTAAATACTTGCCCACCTTCCCTGATTGTAGGGTCAATAAATCGTAAACGTAAAAGAACTAGGGTTTGTCCTTGAGGTTCTTAAAGAAAATAATAAAAGAAGACCCTAGGTCTGACAAACGTCAGCTTAAAGAAACTGAAACGGATTGTTTCATTGCATATTACGATGCAGGACTTGTGCAGCAAGTACGAAGTCATATGGTCTTGTGATTGATTCACAAGAAGAAAGGTTAAATACCCTCAACAAGGATGGCGGATCCTTACACAAGTTATCTTGCAAAAGGATGTATTCTTTGATATCCTTCTAAGTAAGGAAGGTTAAAAACTAGAAACTAAAGTATCCAATGAACTTTAGAGTTGACCAAGTTGGGTTAATAGGGTACACCCTAACCCAGAATATAAAGGATCTTGCCAAGTTGCAAGGTACCCCGGATCGAGTGCTAGATGCATTCAAAAGGAGAGATTCCTTCTTTAGCAGTTTGCCAACAACAAGATCGTTAATGGAAATGTTTGTGCTTGCTAGAGATTTTAGAGCACTATTTGACTTTTGAATTACAAATTAAATGAATATCTATACTTCAGGTTTAAGGCCTAAAGGGAGAGGCAGCTTCAGTTACCCTCGACTGCCTGCCTGACCCTAACCAAGGGGGTTGTTGACCGCGCCGGGAACGTGGACCAAACCCGCCACGAGAGGTCTCTTCGTTGAGCTCTACTTGGAGCAGGACGACACTTGGGTGCCAAGGGGGACTCTGGCCATAAATCCCTCGCCTTCCGGGTCCTGCACAAGAGGCTAACGTGACTCGGGATTGGATCTCGAGGCCCGCATACTAGTCTACGGGTGAAAACTTGGAATAGTAATCCCTGTGGATTACTCGATAACCTTCGGGTAGATTATGGACAAGCCTATGGGTGGAACTCCTTGTATTTCAAAGATAAATATGATGGTAAGTTAATAAAGAACTTGTTTGATATTATTTTTCTATGTCACGTGATAAGACTACATGAAGAAACCAGTGCTTAACGCTTTAATTAAAGAAGTTGATTGTTACGTGTCCAACTAATGTGTTAGATAATTACCTAACTAAAACAAACCGAGGAAAGTGCGGAGGATGGGCCATGGGTCCGTCCTACGGTTGGGTGGTCCCGGTTGGCCGAGAACTTTTCTCAAATCTCGAAGAACAGCGGGATGATCGTCAAAGGACACGAACAACAAAAGCGTTGACCTAGAGTTATGTCTTAACCGATTTACGTTGTTTTAGGGGAACGGAATGGGACTATGCCTTATGGCAGAGAGGTTGAGCTTTGCATCCCTCTCGTTTCCCATTCTCCTTGAACCAAGTGCAGCATGAATCCGCTTCAGACCTGGTGTTTCTGCGTAAAGTAGTTCGCTTGGGTCCGACGCTAGTTGCTATTAGGTAATGACCAATCAGGAAAACCCTAATTCCGGTCGATCCTAAGTGGGAACGTCCAGAATACTTTCGCTACGTGGCAGACGCGAGAAGCCCTAGATCGCAAATCCTGTAACATTCCATGGGAGTGCCAGGTGGAGCTTTCTAGATATCCTTTCCGATGGACTGCTAAGACGTGTCCTCGATGATACTAGTGGACACGTTACAGTTGGTATCAGAGCCAACCAACAACGGAATTGTTTTTATGAGATCTCAATCAAATGAAGTAAATAAATTGTTACTGTCCAAACATTTTTCTTACCTTCAATGTTGTCTTGCAAAATTACGAAGTGTAGAACAAGTTTTTGGTATTTCGAGTCATGTTTATGACTTCAATGCATTCACCGCTTAATAGACAGAGAATTGGGATGATGAACATCCTGGAGCAGATTTATAATCCATCACCTTTGTACATGGAAAGAAGATGGACGGGTGCTTCAGGAATCTACTATATAGCCGCCCATCGGTTTGCTTATCTATAGACCAACCTAAAGAGGATCAATTGGTTGGAAAACCTGAAAGTCGTGAAGCTATTCGTTTTTGTGGAAGCTCACGTAAATTCGACTTTACATATTCAAGGTTGGAGGGTTGAGATGAACTCATATGTATATGAGGAAGTAACTCATGTAATCCCTGCCAACAAGATTAAAGTGTTGGTCCGCCATGAGAAGTATGGATTCCAATGGAAAGGATATCCTAAACTTCCGATGACTTATCGATTCCTGAAGATCCATGACCCAAAACCCTACTATTACATAGTTCCTGTAGATAAATGCAATACAACGTTGTTCTTCCCAAACTAAATGTAACAATTGGCTTATCATCACATGAAACGTTGTATTCAAAAGGGCTATGCCCATGTACATACAAATAAAGACTTCTTTTTATCAATGTCTGACTGTGCATAAGAGTTGATAAAAAGTTAAGTAGCTACATTATTTACGAGATAGCTGGATTAAAGATAAGCTAACGTCAATTATCGTATAATAACATTAAGAAAACCTTTATTCAGGCAGAACCCAAGGTACAGGTTCCTAATTCGCCCCCTACATCAAGTACTGCTGTGATCCAGGAGAAGAAGTTCCTTCTCAAGCAGATCAAGCCACCCGAGTTTGACGGGAGAGGCAGATTTGTCCAGGCTGATGCTGAAATTTGGATTGAATCCATGAAGGATTACTTTGAAGTAGCCGGTACTGCACCCGCCAATCAAGCAATGCTCACCAAGTTAAAACTCACAAGCGAAGCCAGACTTTGGTGGAAGCAATAGTGCAGGGATCAAGGGATCACAGAGGGATCCATTACCTGGGAGAAGCTGAAGAAAGCCGTGGAGGGTAGATACTTAGCACTTGCATATCACACGTAGAAAATGAATGAGTTCTACGAGATAAAATAGCTAGGACTCACTCTTGACGCATACTACTCCAAATTTTTCTGACTTTTAAAGTATGCGCCACAGATGGACATGACACAGTAGGTGTCCAAATTTTGTGCGGGTTTAAATCCACTAGACCATTGGCCTTTGAATCGAGCAGTGTCCTCTCAGGGTAATTCGTAGTGAGATCTTGGAGATGATCCACGCGTGCAAAATGTACTTCCTTAATTAATCTAATTAAGAATCAAGGATGATCAAGGCAATCAGTCCTAATAACATCATCCAGTCAAACATTCCCTTATTTTTCCATGGCTACTTGTCATTACTGACCTTTGCCATGCTTTTTGCATCAAACACAAGCACTTGGAATATTTATCCAAATCACAATGCAACAATCAATTGATTGAAAGAAAAACATTTAGGATATTGTTCAATCAACCAACAAAACTAATTGTATTTTTTCCAAACAATACAAGAATAGACGCGATAAAAATACCATCACATATTTGCTCTCTCCCTTGGGATCAAAGAGTGATTCTAAGAAAAATTTACTTAATACTTGTATGCACAATGCTAATGTCATTCTTTTTACGATTATGCTATTCATAACCCTTGACCAATTGGTCTATCAACAAATAAGCAATACGCAACTAAGTGCAATTAACTTCCCTTAATACATGCATTTTGCAAATTCCATCTTTCAAATATGTGAGAAGAGGCCTATCCCTTCCCATGACCTATTCTCGTCCATCATAGTATGGAGCCTAATGTATCTCATGCAAGAATCAAAACAAGCATCTAACAATTTGAAAATACATTACTTAGGAACAGTACAGCAATTGGATTGACACTGATGCCTTCGCCTGAGGCTTCATTTTTAGTTGTAGGATTGCCATCCACACGCGACATTACTCACTTGGAGGCCATCGTCCGAAGGTAGACTCAAGAGATTAAGAAGGCAGAATAGATTTAAGATGAGAGAGGGTAAGAGAAGATGGCTAAGTCGAGGATCGAGATAGAGGGAATTGTGCAGCCTCTCAATGTAGCTCCTCTCTCTCTCTCTCTCTCTCTCTCTCTCTCTCTCTCTTAAGCTCTCTCTCACAATCTTGTATCCTTCTCTCTACCTCTTGCTTGCAGCCTCTTGAGGTCTCCTTATGCTCCATTGTGCCTCCCCATGCCTCATATTTATAATGAATTGGAGCAGAGGGGATAAGGTTGAGAACAAGAGTGGAGGGGCTCTTGAAAGACTTAGTGATCTAATGCTTAGATCATAAATCTGATGGTTGCATTAGCTCCAAAAGGGGGGTAAAACTCCAAGACACTTGATTAGAAAGCTCTCAGTTCTCTCCTTCTTCTTTTCTCTATTCAAAGTGCTGTCTACTGCCTGTAGACTGCGACCGTGGCGAGCGCGATTTTGCTAGTCACTTTTCTTTATTTTTTCTTTTTATAAAATCCCCAAAACTAACTAAAATATCACTTGTCTTTTCTTTTAAATGACTTTCAGTTCTATCTTTTTAGGATAATATCTAAAATATACTATTTTTTTGCCCAAAAATCTAATATTTTCAGACCATCCAAACTATACACATTAATACTAGTGATTAATAAGGCTCATAAGTCTCATTCACATTATAACTTCTATGAGAAGGGTGGGTACGGTCCTTGTCAATCCAAGAAAAATATCAGATTTATGATTCTCAATTTTTTAAAATATATTTTTAATTAAACAAGAATTGTTAGCTATTAACATTAGTTAGTTTTTACCTTAGTTAGTCTTTAGTTAGTAATGTTACTAACTTATTAATTGACTAACTAACTTTCAAACTAACCAACTAACTTTTATTGCATGGAAATATTACAAAGTCTTTGATTTCCTCATGAGACTCTAAACTTTATTGCATAGTCCACCATGTCATCCATACCTTTCCCATGTTTGCCACTCCTTCATCTGTGCTATATGTGGCATACATGACAGGCATCATTACAATATATGCAATAATCATAGACCACCATCACTTATCCTTTTCAAACAATGAGATTACAACTTGGTAGCCTTACCCCTCCACTCGCACACTTTGTTGAGCCACCCAATTATGCATATCCATGCAAGATAATGTTTTTATCATAACACCCTTGTTTTGAAGTAAGGACTCCAAAGTATAAAATTGGGTGCAAAACCAGATCTTTATAGGAAGCTCTAACATGTATGACATATGAGCTCAATAAATGTCAAGTACTTGACTTTGAGGAAAAACTTAACCACTCTCTTGCAATCATCAATGATGCTAGAAAGCCATGCTATATCCTCCTTTAGACCATTCTTTCAATATTAAATTAAGCGAGTGGTGTTGCAACCACTACATTTAATCTTTGGATATCACTCTTGCACAAATCTAGCTACATTTTTACGATTCATTGCATTATCAAACAACTTGCACCACATGAGGATGGCCTATCTCTTCAATATTCTTGCATGAAATCTTAAAACATGCTTCCCTAACTTAATTTTCCATGAGCTATCTATGGCTTTTAAGAATATCTCCCCCTTGGTGAAACCAACATAATGTTTATCAATGGTTGTTGTTGAATATTGGACCAACCATAAAATATAATAGTACATTTAGTCAAGCCCAAGTTTGAAGGTCACTTATCAAACACAAAAGCTCTCATGGAGAGACGCTTGATACACAATCTCTTTGTTCTTGAACTGAGAGCTTTCCTAGTCATGTTGTACTTGAAAATCTCCAAAGTTAGGAGCATGGAGTATGTAAGATTGAGAGGCATTCAATTGATTGATAATGTCACTATGTGAGTCAAACATCTCAACTTCAACACATGGCACTCTTGCAATGGAAGCTCTCTTACTTTCATAGTGCTCTTGAATGGCTTTGGCTACTTCTTTGGTAGGGGTTCCACACATGCATACACTTCTTCACACTACCAATAAAATGGTCCCTAATGAAAGGTGCACTACCAAAATTTATGATATGGCAAAAAGTACACTTCCAATGCATATATCCAACTAGAAGATTTTTTGAAATTTGCAAAATCCTTGATGAAGTTTTTTGTAGCTAGGACTAGACTTTGCATTAGGATAGTTAGAGGAATAAGCATTGATTGTCTTTGAAAACTTGGGAATTTGTGCCCTTAAATTCTTGGATACTACAATGCACATGGAGGTAACAAGTAAGTGATCAATAAGCATTGTTCTACAATGTTACTAGCTATAAGTTTATGACAAACCCTCACAATACAACAAAACAAATTAGCAAGTAATACATGAAACAATCCATAGAACAAAAAAAAGACAAATGAATAATTTAAATTCTTAATCTTTAATAAGAAAATTTATGTGCAATAAAAAATAAGAAACATACACTACAACAAAAAGGCCTCATAGATGCACTTTTAGACACGATTTTTGAATATAGAGAAAATCGTATGGGCGCATCTATCCGCCCGTCTATTTGTGCGTCTACCGTGTCGCGTCTATAATCGCATATATGAATGAATTTACACACAAAAATAGATGCGCCATAGACACACATATAGACGCGTGAATAGATGCACATTAAAAAAAACTATTCATTTAATTCATTTTGTGCGTCTATTAGCGCGTCTATTTGGCAATTAGACGGGTATGTAGACACGCTTATAGACGCGCTTTTACAAGCACCCGTAGACGCAAACGGAAAACAAAAAATCTCATTTTTTTAAAAAATATATTTAATTTCTTTTTTAAATTTGAATTATCCAGCGTGTGTATAAGCGCGTGTACTCTACATTGTAGACGTGCTTATAAATGCGCATTTTTTGCAATTTAGACGCACGGATAGATGCGCAAAACAGAACTGGAAAAAAAAAACCAGAGAGCACATGCTCTCTGGTTTTTTTTTTCCCCCTCCCATACATCAGATTGTGCATTTGGGAAAAAGACAATGGATCTAAAAGCACGAGACTTGAAAATAAAAGTCCATGTATTCATTATAGATCAAAAGCATTTACATGGGAAGTTTTAGTGCTTGTGACCTAAAGCGTGGCCACAAGCAGTAGGCTCAAAGATGGATCATACATATACAAGAAAACAAGGCCATAGAGGAGGAATGGTGCTCCTCTATGAATCTGAAGAAGAAACATCTTCGCTAATACCACCATGGCTACTAGCATCGCTATCTCCCTCCTCGCTATGCTCCACATCCGGGTTCGCCTACACACACAAAAGATCAAGGTTGCTTACGTAGACATGGTGGAGAAAAAGTTATAATTAGCTATACTTTTAATAGGAAAGTAATAAAAACATACCTCCTCTGGCTGTCGAATCCTCATAGCCCTGTTGTATTGGTCCTCATTGATGAGACCCTCCTCATAGAAGTGAAGTCATGTGGCTGCGCGATTATGGCCTTGATGGTAACCTACCTCTCTAGGAGTAGGTATCCTACCAACGATAGTAGTCTGCAAAACAATTATGATATATACAAACAGTTATGAGACACAATGTATTAGAACAAATTATATAAAGAATTGAAAAAAAATTTAAAAAACTAGAAATCAAAAATTACTTACAAACTCTGCCTCCCACGACTCTCTGCCGCCTGATCCGTAATGAGACAATCCCATGGTTTTCATTTGGATCCGTCGCGCCTCTGCGTGCTGGCGACTCTTCACTTTCTCTGCTGCTTTCTTCTTGGCTTTCTTCCACTCTATGCGGTGGCACATAGGTGGTTGGCTATAGGCTCCACGCCCCTCCTCCTGCCTTCACACTGAGTCCCTGGTACATGTCATGAGGTGGGATCTTTTGTTGTGAAGCAAATCCCTCACTTTTGTGCATCCCCAATCATCTGAGAATCGCTGACCCTCAGGATTTGGGTACCTCCTATGGACTGCCCTCAACACCTCCTGCCACAAGTCGCTTTTCTGATTTTTGAAGGCAATGAAACAATCTTTATACATCGCATGCACGACGCTCCTCATGTATGCCATTACATCCCTTCATCATCATGGAAGATGCCACCAATATCTGTAACTCTATAATACTGGCGTACAAGCTCCTCTATGTGATCTACTGGTGAGGGTGATCGCTCGCCACCTCCTAGGTAACCCCCACACAAGTCTCGTCCTCCCCCTCGACTCTCCCTCCTCCCTCTCTATCGACTACCCTCTGCCTCACTGGATGCATGTGCTTTTGCAGATGCACGTGCGTCGGCTGACACTTGTGCTTCAGCCGATGCACGTACAGGTGCTGCACGTGGAGTACCTACATATGGAGTACCTGCATGTGGAGTACCTGCAATTGGAGTTTGGGAAGTAGTGCCAGGAAAAGACGTCAAAGGCGTTCCAGACATGATATTGAATACCTCGTCCGCTGTGGGAGAGCGGCCAAGGTGTCTGGTCATCTCTCCCATGAAGTCTTCCCTACTAGGAAGACCTCCAAAAAATGCATTGACCCCCCTGCCAAACGAGGCCAATGTATCATTCATGCGATCCAAATCCGGGTCATTGCTAGATGAACCAGGATATGACATCTGTAAAAAAAACACAAGAAAAAGACAAATTTGTTTGCATACAGAAAATCATATATTACCTACATTTTCAAAGAGCTTTCTTTAGACATTGAGCATAAAACTTAAGTGCTAATGCTTCTCATAAACAAGAAATTTGATAAACACAAACATGGGATGGGTCACATTCATCATTGCAAAAATATATTGTTTTCTATCAGAGCTGGGAGATTTGGCGCGTGTATAAGCGCATCTAAATTACATGTTAGACACGCTCTCAGACGAGTTCCAGGTCAATGCTCTGCGCGCGCGTGTATCATCGAGTATAGAGTGTAGAGCACACGCGCCAGCACACGCGCTCTAAGACACGTCCTCAGATGCAATGAGAGGAAACATTTTTTCGCGTCTGTGTGCTATTAAAAAATCTGTAACCATGTGCCTCACATGGGCTTCTCGAAGGTGATCTGTTCTCGGAATTCCTGAACCTTCTTCTGGATCATGTTCACAACATGGGGCTGGACGAAGCTATCCACCTCTTCGTCCTCGACATAATGTTCAGCAAGGACCCTCCCAAATTCAAGTAGGCGTCTTTGTTTTCCTTTTTCCCATTTGCTGAGATTTCCCCCCCTTTTCCTCAGACCAGATGATCACAATGTCCCTCCCAAGACATCGGATTGATCGTCATCGACTCCAACCCAGCACCAATACCTATTTCATAATACCCTGCTTTGATAGAAGCCACAACATTGGCCACAGCTTGCAAACCTGAAAAACATTGCCTGTTTACAGTTCTAATAGGAACAGTTTCTAGGAAACCCGCATAAAAAGAAGCCATGCGGCACTCATTAGCGCGCTGTGAGCTTGGAGGGAGAACACTGTCAACAATAATATCACCAATATCTACTGAATTTGTACCCGTCCTTTCGACAACAGCCCTTAGAACAGGTGCCAATAAATCTTCAGCAAACGTATCTTTAAAACCTCCACGTTTTGCTTTACAGATCGGAGTGCAATAAGCTGCAACGATCACTACATCATCACTATAACCAGGTTTCCTTTCGTAAGCAGCTTTAGCTCCCTCATTACATCAAGAGTCATGCTTTTTGCTTCAGCAAGCCGAGCATTCAACATGAAGAACAATTCTGCACCTGTTGATGGTTAGCCCCTCCTCGTCGACAGAACAATGCTTGCCCTCCAATTGACGACTTCCAGTTCATTTTCTGATACGTGCAGCTCAGGAAGCAGAAGACCAATCTGTGTGTCTGTATCACGCCTTCCTCCCCATCGTGCACTCTCGTCTTTTTTTTCAAAAAAGAAACTTCCTTTCCCCCCCTTCGATCACAGAAAGCAGTTGCTTTTCTTTTCTCCCGGCCAATAAAGCTCTTCTGACCAGAAAAGCCGCTTCTCCCACAATAGCCTCAGAAAGGCGGCCCCTTCAGTGCTTGATCCAAAATCTTTTTGCATCATCTACCGATCTACAAACCATTAGACGGCAATCTGCTACACAAACTGCCACATGATTCTTATTTTCATATGCAATTTCCCGCACTCCAGGTTTCAACTCTCGTATAAAGAAGTCATTCATTGAAAGTCTTGTAATGATCCACAGGGTACTTGAACTCATCAACATTAATGCGATCCTGAAAAAAACTCTATAAACTTTGGTATTTCCTTTGCTGATTCAGGTTGACCCATGTGCATCCCTTGCTGCTTGGATAAATTTACAAGCATCTCTTTGATACCTTTTGGAATACACAAATAACAGTGCTGCCACCAAATGAGAAGTATCCAAGCTCATCACCCTTCTTAACATAGTCCCCTTCATTTCTAGTGAAAGTAATGCTTCCCACCATTGTTGCACCAATTGCCACAAAAGCCATCTTAAACAATCAACTTTCTTTTCTGCGAGAAGATCCTTACATAAACCGAAACCTTTCCAAATTCCTTGTTGTTGACGATATTGATTACACGCTTATTGTCTGAGAAAACATTGTAGTATTTGCTATTCACAGCAATAGGATTGACCATGTACAGATGACCAGGCACCATGATATTCTTTCCAATGACTCCACTGATTGGCATGTGAAACCGATGGTAATCCTGTGGGGCTAATCGAAATATTGCAAGAGATCCCCCTTCAAAATCATATCCAACCTTCTCATCAGCAAGAAGCCCCTTCTTGTGAGCATTTGCATGTAATGCTCGGAAAATTTTCCAAGAAACTTTTCTTGGTTTCCCATCCATGCTCATAACATCTTCCCTCTCAATAAGGGCAACACATGCTTGAAATGTGATCTTAAATGTCTACTGATTTAAGAAAATGCCCTCCTTTTGCATCTATTTGTATAGTTGTAATGTCTTCTCTCCTTGACCGTGCTCAACATAGATTAAAAGCATCCCTTCATGCTCACCACTATGCCTCCAAACTTCTCTCCACTATACTCATGCGCAGAAAATAAATGTAAACACAACAACTAAGTATGTACAAAGTATCAAATCACACACAGAACTTTTGGGTGGTTTTCACACCTCGAATGCATAGCAATACGACATCCACCCCCTCTAATCCTGCGCATTCTCCGGATGGGCCAACTACCCATGATTGTTATCATCAAGATCCACAAATAGATCAATCTCTTCATTATGCATTTCCGGTACATCAACAAGATTATCTGTCATATCATCTGTCTCTTCCATTGGAGCTTCTTCTCGTTGTTCTTCTCTTGCAAATTCTTCTAATGCATAATCTTCATCATCTCTTTTCTTGAAAATCTTGATTCTTTTTCCAGCAATAGGCACTCTAAGCACTGTCCCATCCAATTCTGTCAGCTCATATGTTGCATTATCAAAAACATGTCTGACTATGTACGGCCCAAACCATCTTTTCACCATCTTTCGAAGTGCAGTATGCTGATTTTCAAGGCTGCTATCAAAGACTAATACCCAATCTCCCTCTTCTATTGCTCTAGGCTGCAAGCGATGCCTGCTGTCAAACCTGTCCTTATTTCATAGTCTAGCAATCATCAACCTGTCAATAGCTAGCTGAATATCCTCTGGTCTCCTCTCCAACTGTCGAATCTGGAGAGCTAAGAGCTCCTCTCTCGTCAAATCCTCCTGCCAAGGTAAAACTGACCAAGTCAAGGCACAAGTATCAGTCGGCATAATAGATTTCTGTCCATACATCAACTCTGCAGGCATATATCCTGTGGTAACACTGTGAGTCGTACGATCAGCCCACAAAGTAAACGGTAGAAGTCTCGGCCATTCTCCAATCCGTCCTCTGCATGCTTTGGCTAATGCTTTCACTATCGGCGGATGCCCTCTTTCACTCTTCCCATTTCCCTCTGGATTGTATGCTGTGGTTAGAGCCAACTTGATTCCTAGCTGAGAGAAAAACTCCCTAGCTTCATCTGCATCCAATTCACCGCGATCTGTAGTGATCTTACCCACACAACCATACCTGCAGAAAATTTCTTCCAATAATAACTTACACACTGCACTAGTGGTCTTCGTTCTCAAAGATCTGCCCTCAACATGATTGGTAAGATCCTCTCTAGCCAAAACAATGTATCTCATCCATAGACCCATAGGCATAGTAACCAAATCAACTACCCACTTATAATGAATGCATAGTGGATAGGTTAGATGAAGCTCATCTCGATGACGCACTACGGAATACATCTGGCAGTCTCTGCAAGTCTCAACAAAATGAGAAACATCTCTATACATGCCTTTCCACCAATATTTCTCCTTGATTTTCTCATAAGTAGCCCACACTCCTCTATGACCAGCCCAAGGACTCTCATGAAACTCCCTCATCACCTGTAACTGTGTCTCTCTATCGCAGACAACCCGCAAAGGTAATCCACCTCTTTTATTCGGATGCTTCCAAAGAAATCCGTCCTTGAGAAAATAACCATAGGCTTTCCTTCTAATCTTCTTGAACTCTTCATCTGTCCATTCATCTCTTTTGCTTAGTGTACTAAGATACTTGCCAATCTGCAACCAATCTCCAACATAGAGTTCTTCTATGAAAGCCACAATATCATAGACATGACAAACATGATCAACCATAGTGGCTGAAATTTCTGCATCATCCTCTTCTGCAAGTAGAGTCTCCTCATCATCATATCTAGCTCTAGACAACATATCTGCCACTAGATTATCCTTCCCTGCTATGTGTTTAAATTCCGAATTTAATGACTTGATGTATGCAATCCATCTCAACATGGCTATATCCGGAGTAGAGCAACTCGTAATCATACCAATCAATGGCAAGCAATCTGTCTCTACCACAACTGAAGCTCCAATAAAGTACTCCTTGTCACATTTGAGAGCCGTAACAATCCCCAGTAACTCCCTCTTGATTTGCGGATATCTCCTTTGTCTCTCGTTTAGGACTTTCGCCCCAAACCGAATAGCATACCTGTTTCCATCTGCATCATCTTGACCCATAGCCCAACCTATGCCAATTGGACTAGTGTCAACTGTCAATACAATATGCTTTCCACAATTATAATCCGCTTTCCTGAGAGTAGGAGCATTCTGCAATAACTTCTTCAATTTCCGCATGGCTCTAGTGTGGCTCTCATCCCAATAGAATTTCTGTCCCTTTCGAAGCAGCTGATATAAACAATCTGCTATGTGTGCAAAATGAGGTATCCAAATCATATAAAACACACAAGCTCCAATGAATCTCCGTACCTTTGAAGTGGTAGAACAATACTCTGCAATCTTGCCTATAGCATCCACCTTATCAGGTGAGGGTTTCCTGCCATAATACCCACACATATGTCCAACAATGACAACCTCATTCACTCCAAAAACAGATTTTTGCCCTGAAAGTGTCAAGTTCACTTCTTCTAACCTGGCCAAAATCTTCTCACATGCTGAAATATGATCAGCCACAAAGTATCTGCATCCCTGCTCATTTAGACTCTCATTCTTCTCTTCTTCTGCACACCCCTTAATGGGCACATCATCCAAGAAAGGCATAGTAAGCTGAGGTATGTAATCTCGAAGGACCTTATGCATGGCATTCATCATATGCGCAACAGAATTAGTGGCACCTTGAGGCAAGGTACACATCTTGACAAGCCCAATAGGAGTTCTCATGGTGGTTATGTCCCTGCTTTCCAAAGCCAGCTAAAACTGATCATATCCTGAATACAAATCGCCTAAAGAATAGATGGCACGTCCAGCAAATGCTTCTGCAAACTCATCCACAACTGGACCTATACCAACATTCCTGATAGTAACTCTGTTCACTGGCTACATATCCTGAATAAATCGGAGAGTACCATTCTTCTCATCTTTACTGCGAATCCGTGCATAAGCAGATCCATCATCCATTATCTTTATTTCCATGCGCATCTCTATGATGAATGGCTATCCAAGAATTATAGGATAAGAGCATGAATCCTGCACAAAGAAATGGAAATCCTCCTCTACATCACCAATAGAAACCCTGACACTGAGACATGCAGCATACAAATCACCTGCAGTGTTATTGGCAGCTCTCATACGCCACCCATGCTCTACATCCATAGGCCATCTGTTACTCTCATAAACTCCACGAACTATGAGATTAATCTCTGAACCATGATCCACCAATGCAACATAAGGCACCTGTTTCTCTCCAATCTTTACCATCGTCTCTGTAGTTGCCCTAGCCCAATGGCTCCGCGAAAAGTGACTACGCGGTATCAAGACAGGCTCATCAGTTTCAGCATAATGCATAGGCTGAACCCTCTTCTCTACCTGCGGAAAAACAGAAGCATTTTCAACCATAACCTCATCCTCATCCTCATCCAACTCCCCAATCCAAACTCCCTGTGTATCAATGGTAGACAATGCATGTCTCTTCCTCTTCAGGACCTCCTGAAACTGATCCTGAAACTCTCTTTTCGAGATGCCCAAAACCTCAGAAATAGTGAAAGTCACCTCACTGCCAAGTATCTTATAATTAAATATTTTCTTCATGTCCGTAGATGTCTCAATATCGGACATCAATCTAAACCCTGGCTGCTTTCTCTCTCTAGGCTCTTGCCTCTTTTCTCTCTTTTGAGCATCTTCCATCTGTCGATCTGGCCCTGGTCTTGAAGACGGTCCTGCAGTAGGTGGAGTAACAAACTCACCCCCTCTAGTCTTTTTAGCTGCACTTGGATTTTCTTCATCCCTCTTACGCTTCTCCTCAACAAGTACATCTGCTCCCTGAGACTTAGCCAAATAAGCATAAATAGAGTACCTGTCAACAGGCGAATCCCAACCTGTCTCTGATCTGATGCTAGAGCCTGCACTAGTCAAAAAAATTTGCTAAATTTTTCCCTTGTTTGCAGTCTCCATAGCATAAGTCCATAGTGCTGACTGAGTCTCTGATCCCTTCTCAATCTGGACTCCATATGCAGAAGCATCACCTCTAGCTGTCACATAAGATATACGCACAGCCATGTCATCCACTAACTTCTTCGTTCCACCTTTACCAAAGTTGGTAGCAAGTGGAGCTCCTGTCTCAGTCAACCAAATCTTACCATCTTGTCCCCAATATACCAAATTCTTCCTCCTTGCATCTTGAAAAGATTCACAATCCCTGCAATGCTGATGGTCCGTACTATCGCACCAAATACATCTCCGATCTCTCCTAGGTGCACTAGGAGCACTCCTAGGTGCAGTAGGAGCACTAGAAGAAGTAGTAGGCGCAGTCGAAGCAAACTGCTCTTTCAACTTTCCCACCAACTCCGCTTTAACTGACTCCAGTGTCAAATCTGTTATGCCTTTGATTATGTCATCAAGAGAGGTAGGCACCGATGGAGCGGATGGTTTTGGAGCAGAAGGTGCAGGCATCGGTCGTGGAACAGGAGGAATAGGTGGAGTGGAAACAGTAGGCACTGGCATAGGCCAAGAAACTGGCTGAGGAGGAGAAGAAATAACAGGGATAGAAGCAGGCATACGAGCAGATGATGGTGTAGGTGTCATGGAACCATTCTGTAGGTGAGTCTTCCATATCCTCCTCTTGGTCAAAGTCGAGACTGCATCCTGAGCATCCTGCCAATCCGTTTTAAGACCCATAGGCTTCGTGCGATCCTCAAGAAGCTCACCCAATTCTTCTTGAAGAGTAGGATCTGCAGCTTGCAAGAAAAGCTCAACTTTTTCAACATCCAATGCTCTTTGTTCAATGGCATCAAGCTGACTATACCTCTCTTCAAATTCTCAAATCAACTCTGAAGCAGCTAGACCTTTGTTTGGCATGTAGACCCACTCTCGGAATGACCGCCGAGTAGCCATACCAAAGTCTTCAAGGAAATATTCTTCTTTCAGGGCCTTCTTAACATCTTGCCAATGTGTATTTTGAATAAAAAGATCAGTCACTTTTGCCCTCAAGGCGGGTGTGACAAGACGAAGGAAGTACTTACTCATAAGTCATGCTGGAACTCCAAAAAACCCCATCTTGATTTCATATGTCTTCAAATATGCTGAAACATTACGGCCATCAAATAGCTTCTTCTCATTCTCAACTGCTTCAATAGCCTTAGTCGCACTGTTTGCATTCTCCTACTCCGAATAGAGTTGCCTTTGCTGAGACAACTGTTGTTGATGCAATTGTTGCTGCTGCTGCATATATAATTGTGTCTACTGATTTTGGAGCTGCATATACATGGACATATTCTGCAAAATCTTCTTTAGATCCTCTGTTGAAGTACTTGACGCAGCAGTCATTGATGGAGCTGAAGTAGAGGACGCAGCTGGAATCGTGGAAGAGGCTGAAATAGAGGCTGAAGTATCTCCCATCCTGAAATTTCTGTGACGCTTTCACGTCGGGTTCACCAAAGTTGTCGAAGGGTTTCGAAAGTAATGTCGCGACTTCAGAAGTCCTTGATAAATTTCAGGATAGAAGATCAAGCAAGTGAATGAAGTCAAATCTGTTATGACTGCAACTACTTCCTGTGATGTTGATCAGTTGGAGAGATCAATAATGTTCATGATCATATATAATTCTTTGTATTGAATGAACCAGTAATCCTTCAAAAACATAGAAGAGTTCTGCATGATATATATCATGTGTTTGCTGTAAATTAACTGTTTTTTTTTTTAAACTCAGAATTCTATGCAAAAATTTTGTATCAAGTAACCATGAAATACTTCAGCCAGTTCTTAAGGATCAAAATTTGACACTATAGGACTCTCTAGCTTTTATCAAGCTGTCAAAGCTATTATCCGATCAGTGATTGCACTCCAACAAAGTGGACATTTTTTACATGTTGCAGCATAGGGTTTGTATAAACAGAAATGTCTCTGTGCTTCTTGACAGTTTGGATAGGTTTCAATCTCTGGAAATGCGACGGTTTCAATTAGATTGGACAGCGCTGCGCTTTTTCCTTTTTACCAGCCTCAAGGACAACTTCAGGGGAGAGTAACTTCTGAGCTTTAACATCAGTTTTATAACGAGATGACTGTGGACCATAAGCACAGTCTTCAGTTCAGCCACCACCAGTCTTGATAGAGAGAAGGGTGCACTGCTGCCTTCTCTAAATTTATGCATATGTCTATGTACTTGAGCCCCATGGAACAGGAGGTCAAGCAACGGTGAATCATAAATAGCCTGGTTTTCTTCACGCTGCCCCTGTAAGTGACTTTGTGTGCTACTAAAAAATCTGTAACCATGTGCCTCGCATGGGCTTCTCGAAGGTGATCTGTTCTCGGAATTCCTGAACCTTCTTCTGGATCATGTTCACAACATGGGGCTGGACGAAGCTATCCACCTCTTCATCCTCGACATAATGTTCAGCAAGGACCTCCCAAATTCACGTAGGCATCTCTGTTTTCCTCTTTCCCGTTGCTGAGATTTTCCCCCCCTTTTCCTCAGACTAGATGACGATCACAATGTCCCTCCCAAGACATCGGATTGATCGTCATCGACTCCAACCTAGCACCAATACCTATTTCATAATACCTTGCTTTGATAGAAGCCACAACATCGGCCACAGCTTGCAAACCTGAAGAACATTGCATGTTTACAGTTCTAATAGGAACAGTTTCTGGGAAACCCGCATAAAAAGCAGCCATGCGGCACTCATTAGCGCGCTGTGAGCTTGGAGGGAGAACACTGTCAACAACAATATCACCAATATCTACTGGATTTGTACCCGTCCTTTCGACAACAGCCCTTAGAAAAGGTGCCAATAAATCTTCAGCAAACGTATCTTTAAAACCTCCACGTTTTGCTTTACAGATCGGAGTGCGATAAGCTGCAACGATCACTACATCATCACTATAACCAGGTTTCCGTTCGTAAGCAGCTTCAGCTCCCTCATTACATCAAGAGTCATGCTTTCTGCTTCAACAAGTCGAGCATTCAACATGAAGACCAATTCTGCACCTGTTGATGGTTAGCCCCTCCTCATCGAGACAAAGCAATGCTTGCCCTCCAATTGACAACTTCCAGTTCATTTTCTGATACGTGCAGCTCAGAAGCAGAAGACCAATCTGTGTGTCTGTATCACGCCTTCCTCCCCATCGTGCACTCTCCTCTTTTTTTTCAAAAAAGAAACTTCCTTTCCCCCCCTTCGATCACAGAAAGCTGTTGCTTTTCTTTTCTCCCGGCCGATAAAGCTCTTCTGACCAGAAAAGCCGCTTCTCCCACAATAGCCTCAGAAAGGTGGCCCCTTCAGTGCTTGATCCAAAATCTTTTTGCATCATCTACCGATCTACAAACCATTAGACGGCAATCTGCTACACAAACTGCCACATGATTCTTATTTTCATATGGAATTTCCCGCACTCCAGGTTTCAGCTCTCATATAAAGAAGTCATTGAAAGTCTTGTAATGATCCACAGGGTACTTGAACTCATCAACATTAATGCGATCTTGAAAAAACTCTATAAACTTTGGTATTTCCTTTGCTGATTCAGGTTGACTCATGTGCATCCCTTGCTGCTTGGATAAATTTACAAGCATCTCTTTGATACCTTTTGGAATACACAAATAACAGTGCTGCCACCAAATGAGAAGTATCCAAGCTCATCACCCTTCTTAACATAGTCCCCTTCATTTCTAGTGAAAGTAATGCTTCCCACCATTGTTGCACCAATTGCCACAAAAGCCATCTTAAACAATCAACTTTCTTTTCTGCGAGAAGATCCTTACATAAACCGAAACCTTTCCAAATTCCTTGCTGTTGACGATATTGATTACACGCTTATTGTCTGAGAAAACATTGCAGTATTTGCTATTCACAGCAATAGGATTGACCATGTACAAATGACCAAGCACCATGATATTCTTTCCAATGACTCCACTGATTGGCATGTGAAACCGATGGTAATCCTGTGGGGCTAATCGAAATATTGCAAGAGATCCCCCTTCAAAATCATATCCAACCTTCTCATCAGCAAGAAGCCCCTTCTTGTGAGCATTTGCATGTAATGCTCGGAAAATTTTCCAAGAAACTTTTCTTGGTTTCCCATCCATGCTCATAACATCTTCCTTCTCAATGAGGGCACCACATGCTTGAAATGTGATCTTAAATGTCTACTGATTTAAGAAAATTCCCTCCTTTTGCATCTGTTTGTATAGTTGTAATGTATTCTCTCCTTGACCCTGCTCAACATAGACTGAAAGCATCCCTTCATGCTCACCACTATGCCTCCAAACTTCTCTCCACTATACTCATACGCAGAAAATAAATGTAAACACAACAACTAAGTATGTACAAAGTATCAAATCACACACACAAATTTTGGGTGGTTTTCACACCTCGAATGCGCAGCAATACGACAACGCATTGGACCCAGAGGAAAGATTGAGCTACCCCATGCACCTTGGATGTTGTCAAAGAACGAGGAAAAAATAGTGAAGGAACAAATATATAGCTTTCGAACACCCATAGGATGTATGAGATGTCTCAAGGGAGCCTTCATAAAGAAAAAGAAAAGAGGTGTGGAGCAACTATCTGGTTTGAAGTCCCACGATTGGCACAAAATGATTCAATTAAGGGTATCTCTAACCATGAATATAGTAATTAGTGGAGTAACTATGTGTAAACTTTGGGGTATGATGACTTTTTCCTCAACTAATCATTTGATCTATGAATATTGTTTACATTCTGTTCATACTTCCTACTAGCATATCCCATTGTGTATCCAAAGATGTACATGATATCATTTACAAGATGGGAGAGCCTGTGAGGTGTGTATACATTGTATTTTTTCATTATATATCTTTGAATTTCTACAGAAAAATAAACAATTCTCAAATACATCCTGACAGTTACGTGAGCTCGAAGGAAATTGATCCAAACACATTGCAAGATGCTCGAGTATTATCTGTTGAGGTGGTTTGTTTGGTGGAGGAAATTTTTCCTCAATCCGTTTTGACTACTCGATTACATTTACTCGTACATTTGATTGATGAGATCGCACTTTGTGGGGCAGTTCATGCAAGGTGGATGTTTTTTCTTGAGCGCTTCATGAAAACCTTGAAAGATTTTGTGAGGCAAAAAGCACGGCCTGAGGGAAGCATGGTTGAGGGTTGGTTAGTGCAATCATCCCTTGTTTATATCTCTGAATATCTTGCTGAAGTGGATCCCTCTCAACCACGACTATGGAAAGATGGTGAAGACTTGAGGATGACCTCTATAGTACCTCAAGGAAAAGAAATGAGTAAAGTGCTAACAAAAGAAGAACTTTGTAAGTTAAATAGTTTTTGTGTGCTCAATAGTGATGTAATGAGCAAATGGGTGACACTATATAATGAAGCAAGGGCAAGAAAAAAAAGCGAAAGACAATAATTTCGCACTAGATATGGACGTAATGTCTCATTTCCAGATCATCTAAATGCGCTCCCACGTCATATTGATATAGATTGGTTACATGAGGAAATCGAGAGAATGGAAAAAGAGGAAATTAATATATCTCAAGAAGAGTGGGAATACGCACGAGGATGCTTATCAAAGGTGAGACATACTATCAATTAATTTGTTTCTATAAGTTTTATTTTATATAAATAATTGACATGTTTGACTTTTTATCTTTTACTACTAGTGCACATTATTCAATGCACTTTGGTGTGAGGGTAAACATCTTCGAACTCAACGTATAGATGAAAATAGAAATACCCAAGATTGTGGTGTCCTTGCTCACTTCGAGGATGCCAATGGTACCATGGAAGGTTATTGTGGCTTGATCCAAGATATTCTGAAGCTTGACTTTAGACGATTCTTTATATATATACTGGATGTGAAGTGGTTTAAAGAAGTGGTAACAAATGGTGAGCATTGCACAATCAGACGTCATCCAAATGGTTTTGTAATCATTGACTCTACAAAATTTCACCAAAACAAGAATAACACATTAGTACTACCTCAACAATGCGAGCAGGTATATATGCAAACGCTAATTTTTTAATATGTATACATGTGATACATATACACAATATAATAAGTATTTAAGTTTCTTGTTTTTGTTTTTCAAATACAGGTTGTGTATCATCCAATGGTAAACAATAACCGATGGTGGTATGTCATCCCTATATCTAATCATTCAAAACCAATATATGGTAATATTACCGACATGGAGATAGCAGATGACAATCCAACAATTAATGATGATGTGTATGATGACACCATAATGGATGATATGTGTGATATAGTACAAGATAAACCTCGCGAGGATGTTCAAGGAAACGCAGAAGAAGACAATAATGTGATTGTCGATGATATTGATGAAGTTATTGAGCAATATAGCAACACATCTGATAGTGGGATAGACTTATTTGTTTCGTTACCTCTTGGTAACATAGACCTAGAAGTAGATAGTTTAGCAAGGGCTGATCTCATTGAAGATGAGATGGATCATTCACTGTAACATACTTAATTTGCTTAATGATTCAATGTGTATTCTTAATTCTATGGTTTTTATCATGTACACACGTGCATACTCAAGAATCAATAGTCACGTTTAAAGCTAAATTGAATTTTCCATAATAAAAATGAAGTATTTTTTATCATCTTCAAGTAGAGAAATTACGAGATACATATTGCAATTCTTGCTACTAATTGTAAGGTTTCTGTCACTTGTCACTAATTACTTATATCAGGCTTGTCAACTAGAGGAACTGCCATTCATTAGAGAGCAATGAAAAAGTAATTATTAACTCTGTTTTTTTAATTCAACGATTCAATGTGTATTCTTAATTCTATGGTTTTTATTATGCGCACACGTGCATGCTCAAGAATCAATTTTCGGTGGTTAAATAATTATTAACTTTGGTTTTTTAATTATATTAATTCCAATTTTAAGTTATTAAATAATTGGGCGTCTGTTGGTGCATCTATATTGGCGTCTATTAGCGCGGATATATAGATGCAAAATTCGTGTCTATTTACACGTACATATAGACGCAATAATAGACGTGCCCGACTTTGCGCGTCTATGCCTCGTTTCTGTTGTAGTGATAAACACACATGTATATTTTATTCTTATATCATTTTGACAACTATATATGATTCAGAACACATTTGATAATTTTGGCACTCATTCTAGTGCTATTTTTAATCTCAACTTGGGAAATTATAACAACAATTGGTAGCTACACGACATTTGATAGTTACACGCAACAAATCGTCAAATTTTCTAGTGAAATAAATTGCCTAAAGTTAGGATTTATTTTGATTTAGAAATGTCAAAGACAAACCATGAATCTCTTACAAAGAGCCTAATTCCTTGAAACTCTACTTGAGACTCTACAAGAGAAATAAACAAACACTCAAAATTACACTTAGGACCTTTTAGTAAGTCTCAAATATATGTAACAATGTTGCATGAGTCTGAGTATTTCTAACCAATAGAGGTTTGTGAGGCTCAAGCTTAAAATTGATCCCAAAGTTGTGGCTAGTTAATGGATGATGATTGGTCCTCCAATGGTCAGACCTAGAAAGAGGACACCCAAATACTTCCTATTGAGATCTATCTTGATCCTCTTATGCTAGGTGTTAAAGCTCATAGCTAAATTACTTCAAAATATGGCTTAAGCTTGTGGAGAAAAATATGCATAAAGAAGGAAAAGTTATGCTTTGAACCTCATATTAACTATTAGAGATTTTGTGAGAATAGATCTTAAGTTTGAGCTAGGTTTTGCATCAAGCTCAATTCTAAAATTGAGCCTTGTGTCCATTAAGATTGAAACAATACTCTTGTGTGAGACTAAATCTTAAAATTGAGTCTTGGACCCATTAAGAATGAAGCAATACTAATATTGCATGAGGCCCAATCTTAAAATTGAGCCTCAAGTTACTAAGATTGAGTTGAGTATCACATGAGGCTCAATTTTAAAATTAAGCCTCGTGTCTTTCATAATAGTGAAGCTCTAATTAATGTCCATTAAGGTAGCATCTCTAGTCAAAACAAAGTCTCAATTTTGTTAATCTTAACTCAATATTGTTCATGAGACTTAATTTGAAAACTAAGCATTATCTACATTACAATAGTGAAGCTAGAATTGAGCCAATAGTGTTTATGAGCCTCAGTTTGAAAGTTAACTTGAGCCTCATGTCTACTAACATATTGGAAATCTAATTGACATAATACTATTGCATGAGGCTAAATCTTAAAATATTGCCTTATGCAACACTTAGCTCAATCTTAGTGACTTGAGGCTCAATCTTATAATTTAACCTCATGTCTTTTATGATAGTGAATCTCTAGTTGATGTCCACCATTAAGTTAGTATCTCTAGTTAAAATGCAGTCTCATATTTGTTAAGCTCTATTCAATAGTATTCATGAGACTTAGTCTTAAAACTCAACCCCATGTCTACTACAATAGTGAAGCTTTAGTTGAGCTAATAGTACCCATGGGGTTCAATTTCAAGCTTGAGCCTCATGTCTATTAAGATATTGCAACTTTAGTTGATGAGTGAAAGTGGGTCACTCCAAAAACATGAGCGTTAGGGTTGAACATGAAAAAATAATAGGATTTTAATAATTAAATTTTTAATTTGTTGATGCAACAAACCATTTTCTTCAAGGTGTTTGACTTACTAATAGGTAGGAAATAAAGTGGCATCCATTGGCAAAATAAAGAACCTCCAACCGTGTTTTGCTCATGTGTGGTTTCTTCTCATGATCACGGGTACCACTTAACTAAATAGTCTTTTCAAAACCTAATTTGAGGATATCATATATAAAATCTTGAGACTCCTTACAATGGTTATTACAACACAAAAATTGAAACTTAGTAAGTTCATTGACCTTTTGTTTATGCTAAGTAAGCAGTGGAGGTTTTAAAAAATGGAGAGAGAGAGAGAGAGAGAGAGAGAGAGAGAGAATCTTCATCTACTATAGCGCCCTCACTAAGAGTAACTATTGTTGATATAGCAGAAACATTGGAAGCGGTGGTAGAGGCATGATGTTTGGGTGCAAGTGCTAGTGGTGACAAAGGCTAACACTGAGCATAAGGGGCTAATGGTATAGGGAGGAGAAGAAGGAGGTAAACTTTGTCATTGAGGGCATGTCTACCACTACCCTCACTACATGGCCTTTGCCAATCTTGACCATCCTAGCTAAGTTGTTTCTCCTCAGTGTTGTCGCTATCAAGGAGCTCTATGATGTGGCACTAGGCCATTCCTATCAATTTTAGCATCCCATGTGACAACATTGATGGGCTTTCCATCAAGAGGAAGTCCTTATGCACATTCTTCAACATTAATCTCCTCCTTGATGGTCTAATCAAAGCTTGTGATGCTAAAACTAAAGCATCATAGTATGCAATCAAGGTTGCAAAAATTAACCATGGAACATTGATGATGAACTGATGAAGCTTTTTGAATTTGATGGGATATTAATGACTAGATGACAAAGCTGATTGTCAATTTCAAATTTGATTGGTCATAACATATAGAGGCCTCAAGGCTCAATCTTAATAGTAAGCCCTTGGTTTCTTTTCATATGTATTGATCAAAACACATCTAAACCAACCTCATGTCATGGGTGTGTTGATCTGTGGTAGTGTGACATTACATAAATGGCAGCCCCTTATACTCTTTCTCCACCATAAATCTATTTAAAATACCACACCCATGACCCATAGATCATACTAAGGATCATTATATCAAATGAGTCAAAAGGATGAACGCACAATGATTGTGTTTTTTGGGTGTTGAGTTTTAATTAGCATGGGTTTGGAAGATGTACATGGCTATAGATAGGCTAGAAAATGCAAATGCAAGGCCAGAGATGAACATCTCATATGGCAAAAGCTTGCCCTCACCTTATGCCCTTCTAGTGAGCTATCAATCATCCTCCTAATCACGATATTTGGATGGAGCATTTGTAAGAAATATAAACAATGGGTTGCTTTCAAGTTGTATTTCTCTATTACTCACCGTGAAGAAGTGACAAAAAACAAATATATTTTTATCTTTAAAAGTTTTGTTTGCATTTTTTAATGACCCTTTGTTTGCAAGATTAGATTTCAAAGAAAAAAAAGGCTCAGTAGTGAGATGACATCAAAATAACTAGAAACTCACCATCATCTTCTTACTTTTCAATTTTATGAAATATTTTGTATATTGGTATATTAGTGGAAGATTGGATTGGATTCTTACTTTTCAATTTTATGATATACTTTGTATATTGTATATAGTGCATGTTAACCCCAAGAAATATCCATGGTCTTGCTTCTTAGATGTTTTGAATATATTCCAATCTCATATTTTGAGAACCAAGGAAGCTACAAATACAAAACTTTGGGCACTTTTAAAATAAATTTCAAAATCATAAAAATGTTTTCTACTTGATGAGAATTAAAATAGAGAACTAAAAATTGCAAGCCTTTCAACCCAAGTTGGAACCTTTAGAACTGCCAACTCCATTTGCAAACTTTCCTTGTTTGTACAAATCTTGAAAGCTGAGCTTACATGTATATATAGAGAATTGAGTCTTGAGTTGCATGCTTTGATATAAAAAAGAGAAATGTTCCAAAATTACTATATATTTCTTAATCACAAACACTAATCATTTTGATGATAAATTGAAAATTCATCATATTATTTTCATAGTTGTGACATGGCAGCAAGCCGATTGGATACTAGAGCAAGGAGCAGGTAAGATCACTAGCATGGCAAGCTCCATGTTTGAAGTGGGATGTAAGAGCTACAACAAAACACACTTGCACTTTCTTGATTTTATAAAGTATGAGAACGATAATAAGAAAGGGATTCACATTTTGTGAGAAGCATAGGGTCTCAATCATCAGCATAGGGTCTCCATGTCTGAATCTAGTTGCAATAGTAGACATAATAGAATGCATTTGTACTTTCTTCATTGGGACATTGAGATTGTCTCAAATATGAGAAAGATGATAGAAAGGGCTTCACATTTTGTGAGTTGCTAGCATGGTGTCTCAATCGTCTGATGCACATGGCACCAATGTGGCAAGCTCCACGTCTGAATATGGTTGTAACAGGTGCAACAGAATGCATGTGTAACTGCATTTGCTGGAGAGTGGACATGCCACAAATAATCCTCTGAGAGTAGTAGAACGCAGACCATTGCACACAACTTTCTCTTTGTCCTTTTCTTTGAGCTTATCATCACGTATCTTATTTCACTGCGGCCTAATATGTCCTACTTTCCCACACTAATGACAGGTAAGATCAGACTTCCGTCCATGAGACTTACTGTGAGCATGTGACTTGGACCTGGAATTTTGAGAGTCCCTGCCCTTATGATCACTATCATGCCTGCCATGTCTACCACCTCTAACAGTCAAGGCATGTAACACCATATTGGGGAATATGGGAATTTCCCATAAGTTTGGGACACGTGGTCAAATCTTTGGATTTGTCATAACTTGACACTATAACTCCAAATTGAGCGTTGTATAGCTCAATAGATTCCATTTTTCAGGTGCTTTCCAATGATAGGTCACATCATAAGGTTTTGAGAAACTTATGGGCATGTTATCCGGGTGCCACCTTTTTAGTATTCAAAAAATGGGAATTGGAACTCTCTAATATTGTGTTATGTGAAGAGTGGAAAGCATAATTGTTTCTCCTGTTGATTTTCTCAATCAATAAAGCACTCAAATCTTTGATTTTCTGCCCATCAAGCTTGTTTGTGCATATGGCAATACAGAAGACATCCCATGATTCAGGCAAGGTGCCAAGCAGAAACAATGGGTGCGAGTTGTCTTTGAACTCAATAGCCAGTGACAACAGATTCTTCATGATAGCATGAAATTGACTGAAATGAGATGATAGGGATGTCCCCTCCTTCATGCGAAGGTCCATTAACTGCTTCAACCAATACATCTGTGACGCAAGACTCTGCTGCATATAAAGCTCCTGAATCTTCTCCCATAAATCCCATGCACTCTGATTTTCATATTCAACAACATTATGATGGACCTCTTCTAAGAGTGACAAGATAATGGTAGACTGACATAGCTCATCAACTTCCATCCAAACATCATCATCCATATCCTCGGGTTTAACACCCTTGAAACGCAAGGGTTTAATCTGCAGTTTAATATGCAATTTTTGCACCAAAAACTACCTATCTAGGACTTCCAATACCCATAGTTGGTACCATCCAACTTGGCAATGTTAAAGAGAGCTGTGTCTTTCAGATGTCTAGCCATACTGTCCCAAATCAAAGCAAAAAAGCAAAATTTCAGGTTGCTGTAATTCGTAGAAAATGCACTAAAACCATTGCTAAAAATGGCTAAAAGAGTGGATATCACCAAGAGAAGCACCTGCCCACCAAATATGACCAAGATAACATCAAATAGTAAGCATTACCCTCATAGAAGTGCTCAAAATCTGTAGAATTCAACTTGTTGGAATAAATGAGAGTAGTATGCAAACTTGTCCCAAAGTGAAGCAACCATTGATACATATGTCACTACAACTGCGAGCTAGCAAGATACATCCAACAGTGAGTGTCAAGGGGCAAGAAGGTACCAAGAACTATCAAACCAATAACCTATCAGGCAAGAGATATCTGATAGGTCTAGAAGTCATGCATGTAATGGGTCTCGGGGTAAGAGAAGAGACCAAACACAAGCACAAGTGATAGAGTAAGAAGCTCAATGCATAACCATCCAAGATGCATACAAAAATGAGATAGGTGCCTACTCCAATAGGCGTATCAAATCAGCCCACTACAGACTAACTGCAGACATAAAGCTCTCAAGAGAGCAAATGCATGTAACTTATGACAGAGATAGGTGCCTACTCCAATAGGCGTATCAAATCAGCCCACTACAAACTAACTGCAGACATAAAGCTCTCAAGAGAGCAAATGCATGTAACTGTCCCACAAGCTCAAGCTCAAGTGTAGGTAAGACTCTGTGTACATCTGAATATACCAAGAGGCTCCCACTGAAAGTAAATTCAGATGCAAATAGAGCAAGCAATGCTCTAATACATGGAGTACATATCATCAGACATGCCAAATCCCGGTAGGATACATCCGGAGCATAAATCTCAAGCTATTTGAGATACGTAAACCATAAGTCTGAAAGCATTCAAAGAGCATGTAACTGACAACCAAATGTAATGCCTAGTAGGTCCAAAAGGCTCAAATACATCTAAAGACAAAGCTCCAAGTAATTGTGAGGCATGGGCAAACCAAGTGGCATCCATATTTGACCAAAGCATAAAGGCAAGAAGCCTAAATGTCAAGTAGTGACATAGGCACAAATCGGTCCAAAGCATACAAACTGACAGATGAGTTTTGATGCCAAAAAGTGCTTAAAAATAGCCAAAAATTACTAATTTCAGGGGAAAAATAGACTTCGTCGAAGGCGGCAGTGGCAATCAATACGATTTTAAGCGGCAATGCCCGAAAAGTGCTTAAAAGAGCCACTAGAAGCTGGTCGGGGAATTTTCATAAATTTTTGGCATGACAGACGAGACCATGGGAGATGCTCGGCAGTGGATGACTTCAAGAGGGATGCCCAGGATTTTTCAGACCATGATTCGGGTACTGGACGTGGAAGAGGGAGTGCCCGGAAGGCCAAAGGCCAAAATGCCAAGTGGAAAAATACTTTAGGAGAGCCCAAAGGGTGTGACCCTTTGGGGCTCCCCAGCAAAAATAAAAAAACATGGAGGGGGGGTCGTTTTTTTTCACGTAGGCAAGAAGGAGGGCACCATGAATCCATATGGAGGAGAGATGGGTTATGGGGGCAAAGAACAACCCCCCCAACTGATCTCGAGCATGTTCTTCTTCCTATCTTCGCTCTCCATCGCTCGAATCTGCTCCTCCAATGGCTGCCTGGTTGTGGAAATGTAGATCTAGTCTTTCTCTCTCCTCTAATAAGTGGTGGTTTCCATGCAAGAAATCAAGAAGAAGAAGGGCTGAAGGCCAACCGTGGTTGGATTGCTTCAAGATGAAGTGGAAGTTGAGGAAAAGGTTCAGCACTGAAGAATGGTTGCTAGTCAGTCCGTGGGCTGCCCAGAATAATTATTAAAAACCCGCAACACGCAAGACACACGGTATGCTCCAAATTTACAAAGAAATTTAATTGTTTTTGTTGTTTCATAGTCCAATGTTGTTCATATATAATGAATGTTTGTTTGAATCTTGTTTATATTATGTTTGAGGGCTATAACTACAAAAACGCAGAACCTGTAATGATTTAGAGCCGTTATTAAATTTTTAAAACCCGCAAAATGTCATTTTTATATGGAAATTAGTGGTTTTTCCGATTTTGAGCTCGAAAAAAGGAGTGGAAATGGGATAAAATCAGAGAAAATGTTAAGTTTCAGTCAAAATAATAAGCCAACACAAATATATTAGAAAATACCTATTTTTTATGAATAATAAATAGGAAAAAATAGCAAAAAAAGAAAAAATTAGGATTATGAAAAAATACGATTTATGTGCGTGAATTTTTGGGGAGGTTAAAGCATGAGGTCAAGCCTTAGTTGGGCCTCGTCCTTTGTGTTATAGTACGTGCTTATTATTTTTTTCATACAGAAATGACACAAAACAACCATCTATATCTATGCAACGCAGTAACACCTAAATGGTGAGGGGGGGAGGAAGTTTATGCGACGATCTAATTGCTGAAAAGATACAAATTTTGATTTCCCTCTTTATGCATAGCATTTAGGGATTGTTCCATAATTAAATATAGGCGACTAGTAGCACGGAAGTTTCGGTGCTAGTCTCTAAAGCAGCGCAGCACGTAACACCTAGTTAAAATTCATGAAAGGGCTGTTTTTCACACCTCACATGGCTGGTTTTTTTAATCATAATTTGGTTGTGCACAATCGTCATACACCTTGCATCAAGCATGTCACGTGGTATCTCCTCGAATGCATTGCAATTGATTGATAAACTTTGACCAACACTGAGAGGACAGGAAACCTAAGTTGTGGGTTAGACGGGTGCTTCCATTGGGGAAAGTTTTGTAAGGCAAATCAAAATCTCTTGGAACACTGAATTATGAAAGAGTGGAGTTTGTGCGAATGTTATATGTGTTAGCAACGCATCTTGGGGCCAATCCTCGAGGTGTAGGAGAGTCGCAGTGGAGCTGCGGCAATCAGCCAAGAGGTGCTTCCCTATGTGTGTATTATGAGGCATTATGCCTATATGTTATGGGATCTCCCTCTGAGGAGAAGGGAAGGTGAATGTTGGACAACATATTGGATACAAAAGCAAAATCGTCATAAGCATTTAGTGCAAAGTGAGTTTTAGATGCTCTTGGCCCGCGAGGCCGTGTGGTGGGGTTGTCTAGCTAGTGCCATAGCTAGTGCCGGCCCATTTTAGGTCCCATCATATGTCCGACTAGTGCCATAGCCAGTGCCGGCCCATTTTAGGTCCCATCAGTGGTGTGTCTACCGGGAGCTGCTAACAAGTGGTGGTTCTCGAATTTAGGGTTTGATGGACAAAATAGTTGGTTTATGTCTTCTGACAAGGACCGTCAAGCCGAAATACAAAAAGCAGAACATGCTGAGACGGCTAGATGGCGGTTGGAGATTGTAAGATGCTATTCTCCTCAAAGGAGCAGCCCGTTACACATAAGTGGCAGTGGTCCTAGTAGCCTATGTGTTAGAGTAGCTCTTCGAGTGCAAGTAGAAGTCTTGGTACTTGCCTATTTCCAGTTAATCAACCCACAATAAGTGGGGGTGTAGTGTTGCCTACAGAAACTCCTGTTGTTAATCCAGTGGTAGCCATGGCACAACCTATCGCAATTCTAGTAGGTACACCGGATTTACCAGCATTAGGAACACCATTGCCCATTTTCCATGGGTAAGCAAAAGAATATGGAGAACTCCACATTAAGGAGTTTCAAATGCTCATGTTCAACCATCGAATCCAAGATGAAGGACACCTAATGATGTTCTTCAACATGAAGTTAAAAGGAAGAGCAGCAGTGTGGTATCACGGTCTAGAAGCCGAAACCATAACTAGTAGTGCCCAATTCTTTACGGCTTTCCGTAGGGATTTTTCCCCTGAGAAGGGTGGACAATATTGGTTGCATGTTCTGAACGTAACACGCCAAGAGCCAAATGAGAATGTCCAGGCATATGCGAAGAAACTAAAGCATGTTCTTCACAAACTTAACGCTTATATTCCCATTCCAGCAGCTGCACAGTTGCAATATTTCCTACATGGATTGGATTTTAATATCTAGGTACAGCTGAGTAGTGTTGCTTTGGCCGATATTGACACTGCCATTACCCAAGTAGAAGGAGTAGAGTTGCGCTTGCAAGCGATTTATGCAGCAAGGATAAATTGGAATGGTTATAATTTGGCCTTGACCAATGGGAGTCAAGGGGATCCCATGTTAAATACAGGTGGCAAAGGGAGTATTATGTCAATTTTTCCTATGTTACCAGCTCCTCCTAGCATGACTATGCCTATGGCTAGTCAGGCGGCCTCACTAAATAGTGGTGGAAACCAAACAATGAATCCTAATGTTGTCCCAGTTGGTCAGCAACTAATTCCTAATTAAGTGGTTAGGCCCATGGGACTACAGACTGATGATCGCGGCTATGAGTTGAGTGCTTCTAATTCCCTTGGTGAAGTTAAGGACATGATGAAGCACTATACTGATATGATCTCTGAATAGTATCGACAAATAGCTATGGATGTCAACTTCCTTAAGAAGCAGTAGAATTTGATAGGGAGTCGACGCCCTGAAGAGGGTGGCCCCTCAAGATTCAGCTCTAAGTGGTGTGGGGGCCAACATTTCCCTAGGAATTTCCCGAATGTCAAATGTGATATTTGCAGAAAGTCTGGCCACTTAGCTGCTACCTGTTGGAGTAAGATTAGTTCTCTCCAACAAGGGAGTAAACAACATGTCTAGTTAACCATCACGCATAAGGGAATAATCTCTAGCAAGACGATGGACCAAGGCAAATACTGCAAAGAGGAAAGGTTGTTGTAGAGGAGTTACCTCATGGCAGTGGAGTTAGCCTTATTGAGGCTGTACATGTCAATGATGCTGAACTTCTAATCTACGAGCCATAACAAGGGGTCAAAAGATTAAAGAGGGTGACAAAGGAATTGTAAAACCTATCGAGGGAAGCCCTAAGCAAGATGCTAGGGAAAAGCGAGTCCTGAATCTTGATAAGGAAGGTGGATCGTTAAGACATGTTGGCAGTAAAGTCGATCCTGAGGAGGATAAAGGATTGCCAAGAAAGAAGGTAAAGGGTAAAAAAGAGGCACCAAAGCCAATTGAAAGACCAAAGGAGAGAATGGTTTGGTGTGAGAAGAGAACTTTGGCTAATTACCACGACTTTGATCTAGCAAGTTCCCTTTGTGAAGTCAAACCAAACGTGAATCTCCTACAATTGATTAAACTTTGTCCAGGAGTACACAAGGAATTCAAGAAAATCCTGCGCATAGGGTATATAGTAGAACCTTTGGGCATAGCTAGAGTGGGGGAAGATTGGTTCGATCATGCTGAAAAGCATTGCCCTAGGGTTCCAGCATATGTGGATGGAATATTAGTGGAGTACGCTATTGTAGACACTGGATCCTCCGTCAATATCATAAGTTTAGACTTGATGGGGAGGTTAGGTCTAAAGATCCAAAAAGATGGCTCCACACTTCTTAGGATGGCTGATGATAGTCTAAGACAACCGGAAGGTTGCATTACTAAGGTCCACGTTACAGTTGCGAGCGTGGAATGCTATCTGGACTTTAGGGTGATAAGGTTTGCAGGAATGTCCTAGCTATCGAGTTTTGCTAGGCAGGCCATGGATTCTACAGACAGATTGTCAAGTCGATATACCTGCTGGTCCAGTGATTCTAGGTCGAGGTGCCCATTGTGTAATAGTGGATGCTTACCCTGAGTCTCCTTAGAGTGAGAGAGTTCCACTATCCTCCACTGAACTAGAAATAGTAGATGATCCATTTGGTAGTGCGACGTCCTCAAGCGATGGATCTAAGGAAGGGTCCACTACAAAGGATATTTATCAGATAAACTTGAATGAGCCAATAGAGCCTCATGATCGAATAAGAGATGCGGATGTTATTGAGCTAGATCTTGGTACGCTAAATGATTCGCAGCCAATTAAATTAGGGTCCATGCTCAATTCAAAAGAAAGAGATGATTATGTGACCTTAATTTGAGAGTTTTGCGACATCTTTGCATGGAGCTATGACAAACTTTGGGGTATTCCTCCCAGTCTAGTTGTGCATACTATTCCTGTAAAGGAAGGTACCCGCCCTATACATCACAAAGTAAGACATATGCCTTTTGAATTAAGGGATAGGTTGTACGAGGAACTACAAAGTTGCAGAAAGCGGGTTTGATCTTCCCTATTCAGCATACTGAATGATGCTCACTAGTTGTGATCAAGAAGAAGAATAATAATCAAATCCGGCTTTGTATAGACTTTAGAGAGCTGAATAAGCAGACTGTTAAAGATTACTACCCATTGCCATTTATTGACCAAATTTTGGATCAAATAGCGAGTAGGGAAATCTATTCGTTTATGGACTGCTTTGCAGAGTATAACCAAATGGCGATCGCTGAGCAAGACAAGCTAAAAATGATATTTATTACAGTCTTCAGTACCTTTGCGTACCATGTGATGGCATTTGGGTTGTGTAATGCATCTGGTATGTGGCAAAGAATGGCCGACGAGACCTTTGGTGACATCTCCCCAGAGAGGAGCTGAAAGTATTTATTGATGATATGGGAGCAGCCACCGTAAGGGATAGACAGTTGATCATTTTGCACAAGTTTTTTGAGCGTTGTAGACAATTTTTCATAGCTCTTAACCCACACAAGTGCATCTTCAGAGTCCCTTATGGGCTCTTGTTAGGCCATGTGGTTAGTTTTGTAGGAATTTCGATTGATCCTGAAAAGATCAAGGTCATAGTCGCCATGAGTCCGCTATGTACTCCAAAGGAAGTGCATAGCTTTCTGTCACATCAGTAGGTTATTATCGAAGGTTTATCAATGCCTTGGTAGAAAGAACGTTGCCACTGACAAACCTATTGTCCTTTAACTGTCAGTTTACATGGAGTGATGCTTGCAGAGTGTCTTTTGATGATGTGAAGCAGGAGCTTGCCAAAGTACCTATTTTAAAAGCACCAGAAAGGGGAAAAATGTTCTATATATTTTCAGTAGCAACCATGTATAGTATCAGCTCTGCTGTTTGGCCCAAATTTGGGAGGAAAAGTGGTACCATTCGATAGCTTTTGCTAGTCGGAAGTTGGGCATATCGAAAATTAACTACACCTATATGGAGAAGTTGTTCCTTGCGATGGTATTTGTGACCAAAAAGTTCAGGCACTACATTCTTTATGAGAGGGTGTTTTTTTATACGAAGGCGAAAGGGCTTCGATTGTTGTTGAATAAGTTACAACCGCCTGACCGTTTAGCAAAGTGGTTAATCACTTTGTAGGAATTTGATTATGAGATTAAGAGCAAGCTGCCAAAGCTTGGGGGCATTGTAGAGTGTCTTGTGGATTTCGTAGAGCCAAAAGATGTCGTGGTTGAAGGAAGTGACATGGAAACTTTGTTCAAAATTGATACGGCATCTATTCCCTCCTGATATGCTGCTATAACACACTAGCTTTCTACGAGAGAGACTGGAGCTACTTTATCAAAATCAGAGAAGAGGAAAATTAAACAACAGGCATTGAAATTTTCCTTGATCGTAGGCACATTATATTGGCAGGGTGTTGATGATATCTATCGCCGATGTGTGATGCTTGACGAGGTTCCCTTTATTTTGGAAGAGTGCCATGAATCCGCTTGTGGAGGGCACTTTTTGTTGGGCGGTTAGCGGCACAGAAAGCTTTAAGAGCTGGATATTGGTGTGGCTGTCCATCTTCCAAGATTCCTTTGAGTACATTAAGAGATGTGATACCTGTCAAAGGCATGACATCAGAGAGAATAGGAAACACCCACATACACCTATCATGGCTATCCTTCCATTTGAGAAGTGGGGCATTGACTTTGTGGATCCTATCACCCCATTGTCTACTACTCAATGTTAGATATGATCAATGCCCCACCTTCATTAGGTGCTACCAATGATCCATGGTGCTCAAACTTGTAAGGCCCCCATTATGAGGAGAAGCCAAATGTGAGCTCGGACATTGGTTGAGTCCTGACTTGTATATCAGATGAGGTCTATGTGACCGGATGGCAAAAAGGTGACTGTTGTGGGTGGTAAAGAGAATATTCCTTGGAATATTTCTTGGCCGACTAGTGGAGGCTCATATGGTAGGTCGGTCAGCAGGCCGACCTAACGACCTTCGCGGGCTATAAAATCTAAACCCCTTCGCAGCCATCTCTCACTCGTCTTTCACCCAGTCAGAGTTGTTGTTCCAGCTAGCCTTAAGCTCTTCACCTATCTTCTGTCTAGATTGCCATCTAAGCTTCACACAGTGGGAGCACACGGGTGGACAGAGCCATCTTTGTATCAGTTGTTTGAAGTTAAAGAATTTACTGATTCTCCTCTTATCTATTGTGTACTCTCTATCTCTTTCTCAGATTCTGTTCGCTATGCCATGTAATATTTTACATGGTATCAGAGCCCAGGGGGCTCTAGAGATCGGAGAGTGTGCAAGAGGCAAAGGCTTAAACAGCAAAGAGAAACCATCCCGACTTCCGAAAGCGGTTTTGGCGCATCAGGAAGCGGTGCAGGAGGTGGTGTTGATGTACCGGCTATTCAAACACTGAGGATTCTTCCACCAACCTTCAGTGAAGGCAAGTTAGATGGTACAAACTACACCTTGTGGAAGTTTAAAATTACAACTATCCTTGATTCTTATGAGCTTCTGGAGACTGTGCTAGGGACTAACGCAGAACCACAGCCTACCCCCGACCTATCAAATCCTAGTGTGATGATTCCTCCGAATGCAGATCTTCTACGAGCTTGGAAACGAAGGAATGTAGATGCATTATGTGCCTTAGTTACAAGCTGTTCTGACAGTGTTTTGACTTTGATTTAGCATACAACCAAAGCGTCAGAGGCTTGGAATGTACTAAGGAGTCAGTATGAAACACAAAACCAAACAAGGATTCAAAACTTGGAGAATCAACTAGCAGCGGAGAAGTTTGCTGAAGGAGAGACGGTTGAAGCATTCATCACTCAGATTAAGAATCTGTGCGACCAGATGGCTGGCGCTGGGATACAAAAGACTAGCGAAGAGCTAGCTCGGAGGTGTCTTCAGATTTGTCCACAAAAGTTTGATGGACTAGTAACTGCCCTTAATACTCAGGTGAGACCTCAAGTTTTGACTTTTGAGGAGTTTTGTGCATTATTAATGGAGGAGGAGTTGAGGCTGAAAGCCCGAGAAGGAAGCAACAATGGAGATGCTGCATTCTCTGTCAATGCAAAAGGCAAAGGTACTTCCTCCACCAAAAATGATGGTGACAAAAAGAAGAAGGGCAGCAAGAAGAAGTTTCAAGGAGAGTGCTTCTACTGCAAGAAGAAAGGACATGCAATTGCAGATTGTCGTGTCAAGAAGGCAGATGAAAAGAATGGTACCCTTAAAAGTAAAGGGAAAGAGACAGCCAATACGACTGAAGCAGAGTTGGAATTATTCATGGCGACCATTGAGGAAGTGTGCTCCTCGGCGCAAGAAGAATCTACCACTGACTCATGGGTGCTGGATAGTGGGGCCTCCCGTCACATGACCAACAAGAAAGGTCTATATAGTTCTATGCAGCCTCTACAAGAATCCATCACTGTGACGGTTGGCAATGATGCTAAATGCCCTGCTGTGGGCACAAGTACTATTTCTTTTGTTGCTGCAAATGGTGAAGTCAAAAAGCTTTCAAATGTGTTGTATATTCCCGAAATCAGGAGAAATCTCTTATCAGTTGTTTGTTGCCATAACTGATCTTGGTCATGAAGTGAGGTTCAAGAAGACAGGTGCAGAAATTATTGATAGTGCTGGCACAATTGTTGGCAAAGGAGAAAGAAGGAACAACCTGTATGAGCTAAGTGCTCTTACAACCACCGCTGGAGTGGGGACAAGTAAGCTTTGGCATGAAAGGTTTGGACACATCGGATTTGTAGTATTGAAGGAGATGCAAAAGCAAGGTATGGTTGCTCACCTACCTACAATAACTGAATTGAAGGAACCATGTGAAGCTTGTATGATGGGCAAGCAACAGAGAAAGGCATTTCCACAAGAAAGCAAGAGGAGAACACAGGCTCCTCTAGAGTTCGTGCATGCTGACTTGTGTGGTAAGATGCCTACACAGGCCTTGGGGGGATCTTCTTATTTTTTGTTGATTGTCGATGACTACAGTAGGAAGATGTGGGTGTACTTCCTTCGTGATAAGGCTTAAGCTTTTGGTAAGTTTAAAGAATGGCTAATACTTGTTGAAAATGAAACAGGGAAAAGTGTGAAGAAATTTAGAACAGATGGTGGTGGTGAGTTCAACTCAAAGGAGTTTGAAGGCTTTTGCAAGAGCAAAGGGATCAAGCGTCAATTGATGACGCCTCACACACCTCGGCAGAACGGTGTTGTGGAACGCAGGAATCACACCATTGTGGAGATGGCAAGATGCATGCTAAAGTGCAAGGGATTGCCTAACCATTTTTGGGCTGAAGCTGTTAATACTGCAGTCTACATTCTAAATCGGAGCTATACAAAGGCTCTCAAGGGAAAAACACCTCATGAGGCTTACACTGGTAAGAAACCATATGTCTCACATCTCAGAATTTTTGGATGTGAATGTTATGCACATGTTCCAGATGAGAAGAGAAACAAGTTACAACCAAAAAGTAGAAAATGTATCTTCTTGGGTTATAGTGATGAGCAGAAGGCTTACAAGTTATATGACCAAGAGGCAAAGAAGATCATCGCGAGTCGTGATGTGGTGTTCAAGGAGGAGCCGCATACAGTGGACGAGGAGAAGGCAAGTTATTCCACTTTATCATCAAGCGAAGAAGTAGTCCACTATAAACCTGTCCCGAGAGCTATCCCTATCCTTAAGGAGAAGGAAGCATAATCTTCAGATGATGAGGAAAAAGTTTACCAACCTGACATCACCCCACCGGAAAGGCCATTGCCGTGCTGGGTGAAGCAGCTCTATGACCACAATAATCCTATGCCTGCATTTGTTGAGGAGAAGGCAGACGGACCAAGGAGGTCTTAGAGAATAGAGGAGCAAAGGAGGGCTTCTGCTCACATAGTCAATATGGCCTTGATGGTTGAGATTATGAGAGAAGTAAAGGAGCCAACTAACTTAGAAGAAGCACTTGCAGATCCATCATGGAAGGCTGCTATGCAGGTGGAGTATGACAACATAATGAAGAATGACACTTGGGAGCTAGTGGATCGACCAGCAAAGCGGAAGGTTATTGGCACCAAGTGGATCTGGAAGGTAAAGTACAAGGCTGATGGTACCTTAGAAAAGTACAAAGCTAGACTGGTTGCCCAAGGATTTTCACAAGTTGAAGGGTTTGATTTTCAAGATTCATTTGCCCCAACTGCCAGAATGACCACTATTCGCACGGTACTTGCAATGGCTGCCCACAAGAAGTGGCTAGTGTACCAAATGGATGTTAAGTCAGCATTCTTAAATGGTGACCTCAAGGAGGAGGTGTACGTGGCTTAGCCACTAGGGTTTGAGGCCCCCCATTCTGAGAACAAAGTGTGTAAGCTGAAGAAGGCATTATATGGGCTGAAACAAGCCCCCAGAGCATGGTACCAGCGGATAGATAAGTTCTTTTTAAACCTAAACTTCAAAAGATGTGCCTTAGATGCTAACTTGTATGTTTACAGGGATGGTAAAAAGTCTGTAGTGATTGTCCTATATGTGGACGACCTTCTTATTACAGGTGACTATGAAGATATGATTAACCAAACTCGAAAGGCTTTGACATCTGAGTTTGAAATGATAGACTTGGGCTTGCTGCACTATTTTTTGGGGATTGAAGTCTAGCAAGAGCCAAGAAAGATCTTCATCTCTCAGAAGAAGTATGCATGGGAGATCTTGAAGGCATTTGGCATGACCGAGTGCAAGGAGATAGCTACACCTATGGAGGTGAATGCAAAGTTATCCGTCGAGGATACATCAGCACTAGCAGACATTGGGAGGTATAGGAGGTTGGTCGGCAGTCTAATCTACTTGTGTAACACCAGACCAGATATCAGTTTTGTTGTTGGTGTTTTGAGCAGGTTCTCAAACAAACCACATGAGAGTCATTGGAAGGCTAGGATGCGGGTGCTCAGATATTTGAAGAAAACTCTTGACTATGGTATCACATACAGTTTCAGAACTTCTCTTGTGGGGAACTGTGTCTCAGATTGGGCAGGAGACATTGATTCCAGGAAGTCAGTTTCTGGTTATTGTTTCTCTTTGGGTTTAGGAATTTTCTCTTGGATTAGTAAGAAGCAACCAACAGTGGCATTGTCTTCTACCGAAGTAGAGTACAAGGCAGCTTGTTTTGCTGCATGTGAAGCCATATGGTTGAGAAGGATTCTATGGCATATGGGAGTGCAGGATGAAGAACCAACTGTGCTGAGATGTGACAATCAGAGTTGCATCGCCATTGCCAAAAATCTAGTGTTTCATGCACGCACCAAACATATAGAGGTCCAGTATCACTATGTGCGTGATTTGATGGAGGATGGAATAGTGGAACTGGTCTACTGTCCAACAGAGGAGAATGGAGCAGATATCTTCACCAAAGCACTTACGAAGGATCTGCTTCAAGTTCATCTTCAGAGACTCGGCATTGGGCCGAGGAGATAGTTCCCCTATGGGTGGATATTAAGGGGGGATGTTAGATATGATCAATGCCCCACCTTCATTCGGTGCTACCAATGATCCATGTTGCTTATAGTTGTAAGGTCCCCATTGTGAGGAGAAGCCAAATGTGAGCCCGGACATTGGTTGAGTCCTGACTTGTATATCAGATGAGGTCTATGTGACCAGATGGCAAAAAGGTGACTATTGTGGGTCTAATCTTTGGGTTAGATGGAGTGGTTAAGCTGGTAGCAACTCGAGGATGGTAAAGGGAATATTCCTTGGAATATTCCCTGGTCGACTAGTGGAGGCTCATATGGTAGGTTGGTCAACAGGCCGACCTAACGACCTTCGCGGGCTATAAAAGCTAAACCCCTTCGCAGCCATCTCCCACTCATCTTTCACCTAGTCAGAGTTGTTGTTCCAGCTAGCCTTAAGCTCTTCACCTATCTTCTGTCTAGATTGCCATCTAAGCTTCACACAGTGGAAGCGCACGGGTGGACAGAGCCATCTTTGTATCAGTTGTTTGGAGTTAAAGAATTTACTGATTCTCCTCTTTCGCTGCACCGTGTAATATTTTACACTCAAAAGAGCTATATTATAGTAGCAATTGATTACTTTACAAAGTGGTCAGAAGCGTGGACGACGAGGCAGGATAATGCAAAAGAGACTGCTAGTTTCCTACTTGAGCAAATCATCTACCGATTTGGTCCGCCAAAAGAAATAGTATTGGACCCTGGAATCCATTTTTTAAATAAGGTAATTAGAAGCCTGACTGAAGCATGGAAACTTACGCATAGCAAGATGACCCCCTATAATTTGCAAGCTAATGGACAAGCCGAAAGTACCAATAAGCAGCTTGATGGGTATCCTATCCAAGATTGTCTTCGAAAAGAAGTGGGAGTGGAATACAAAATTATATGTGGCGGTTTGGGCATATAACACGACATTTAAACGAGCCATCGGCCACACCCCATTCCAATTAGTTTATAGGGAGAAGTGTGTTTTACCCTTAAAATTGAGTTGCCGACCATAAGGTTCGCAATCAATCATTCTTTGGGTGATGAAGATGCCCTATTTGAGTGGTTTACAACTATAGCCCACGTGGTGAGAGCGGAATTTTGGTGCTGGAAATTGCTTACAAATAGCTAAAAATTATGAATATCAAGAGGAAAATATTCAACGTCAAAGGCGGCGGCTCGATCTAGGACGATTTTAAACACCAAAGTGCTTTAAAGGTGCCTAAGCGACAGTTATTGATTTTTCATAAATTTTCAGACAGTCGTGCGGGTTGACACGAGTTACCGGTCAATGCGGGATGCCAAGCCAGACGCCCAGAATTTTTCAGAGCTCGATTCCGAGTCCGGACGGGGAAATGGCCAAAAAATTGGTCAAGATGCGAAGGGGTGGACTTATTTTTGGCCAAAGTGGGCATGACCTTTGGGAGCCCAATTTTAAATGTCACATGAAAGGAAGATGAAAAAGAAGATGCCAAATCGTGGAGAGAGAGCACGCAGTATGGCGCCGATTTTTTCGCTTGGAGGATGGAGATGCATCATGCAACCTCAATGCAACCCCCCCCCCCAATGATTATTGGCAGTCATTCCCCTCTGGATCCTGATCATATCGCCTGCCTTCGCTCCTCCATTGGCGGTCCCTATGAAGAATTCTGAAATCAGTCTTTCTCTCTCCTCCCTCTCTCTCCTCTAGGGGGATTCCTGCGGGGAGAGAAAGGAAGAAGAAAGAATGGTGGAGGCTTGTCCGGCATCGATCGGATTGCTCCATGGGCTGGAAATGGTGACGTGTGATCATCATGAGCATGAAGTGCTACTGATTTTCAGATTTGCAGCCATGCACATGAAACCCGAAACACGCAAATAAGCGGTAATTCAATTTTTTCAAAGGAAATTTGAGATTTCATGGCTTTTGATTGATAAAATGTTGTTCATGTGGGCTAAAAATTGTTTATATTGCTGTTTTCCATGATTATTTGTTGATCATAATCAGAAAATTAGAAAAACATGCATCTTGTGGCCCAAAATAATACACTAAAACACGTAAAATATGAAAAATCAAGGGAAAATGATAGTTTTGAGCATAAAAATGGAAGAATAAATAGGAACACCAACTAAATTTTCATTTTTGTTGCAAGAAGGAACTAAGGGCCACAGCCCATAACCTATTTTGAATTTTCAATAATAAAATAATACAAAAAATAAGAGAAAATACAAGGAAAATAGAGAAAAACCACTAAAAATAGGGAAAAAATGCATTTTGGGTGCGGAAAATTAATGAAAATTAAGAACAATGTTCGTGAATGCTTGTGGGGACTGAAGCATGAGGATTTGTCTCAGTTCAGCCCCACCTTGTTCTAGTGCGCCTTTTTCTGTTTTTTACACCTAAAATGATGGTAAAATGCCTTATAAATCTATACAACAATGCAACATTTGATCGATGGGAGGGTGGAGTGGTTAAAATGTGTCTAAATGCGGAGTAAAATGATGAAAATATTTTTGGTTTTTGTTTGCATGCCATATAGGTCAGTGAATAATTATAGAATGAGAGCCTAGTAGCACGAGGGTTTCCTCGGTGCTAGGTTCATGCAGCGCCGCATAAGAACGGTAGTTGAAAACCATTAAAAGGATGTTTTTCACATGTGCACAATATTGATTTTATAATTGTTTGAGCACTTAGCATCCATAGTATGCATAAATCATGGAAATATTTGAAGGTATCAGAAATCCTGGATGCACAGCAATTGCTTTCATTAGGACCTTGACCCACGTTGAGTGAGAGATAGGACACCTTAAGCCATAGGCTAGTCATGGGGTCTAGGGGAAAGAGAAGTAAGGACAATGGTACAACCCTGTATACGATTAAATAGTACCTTGAGTGGATTTTGTGCGAAATGTTTATATGTTGAGCGACGCACCGAGGGGCCAATCCCCAAGGTGTAGGAGAGTCGCCGAGAAGTGGCGACACTCAGCTGCTGGAGGACCTCCTATGTTTGTGCTTCGTGCCATTAGACAATGTGTAAGGGACTCCCTCTGAGGAGTAGTGGGTGAGAGAAGAGTGGATTACAAACGACGTAATACAAACGCAAGATATTTAGGAAGGCAATGTGTGTGTCATCAACGCTCCTAGCCGCGAGGCCGTGGGGTTGTTGAGCACGTGAGATAGAGGTCCGGCTAGTGCACGAGCTAGTGCCGACCCATTCTAGGTTCCATCAGTGGTGCGTTTGCCAGGAGCCGCTTAAAAGTGGCGGTCCTGGAATCCTGGTTGTCTAGGGACCAACTAGCAGTTTATGCCAAAGGATACTGTGATTGATCCGTTATTTATCGATAAGCATCGTCTAGCAGAAATCCAAAAGCAAGAGAGAGACGAAAGAGCTAGGCGACGTGCTAAAATTTTTAGGAGATATTCCCCTAAGCGTAGCGGTGCTGAACCCTTACGAGGGAGTGGATCTAGTGGTCTTGGGGCCACAAGCAGTAAGTTAGGAGAAGGTGGAAGCTCTAGTGCTCCCCTTTCTTCCATAAGCCAATCTACATGAAGTGCGGGAGGTGTAACCCCACCGTCCCCTATTCCTAGTGCAAATCCAATCCTCGTCATGGCGCAGCCTATTGTAATTCCAGCAGGAATGACGGATTTGACGGCTCTAGGTTACCCGTTACCCATTTTTAATGGGCTAGTTGAGGAAGATGCGGAACTCCACATTAGAGAGTTTCAAAAGCTGATGTTTAACTGTCGCATCCAAGAAGAAGGACATTTAATGATGTTCTTCAACATGACTCTCAAAGGAAGAGCCGCTATATGGTATCATGGTTTAGAAGCCGGAACCATATTGAATATTGATTCATTTTATAGAGCTTTTCGAAGGGAGTTTGCCCCTGAAAGGGGTGGACAATATTGGTTGGGTGTACTCAACGTGACCCGCCAAGAACCACACGAGGATATTCGTGCTTATGCGAAGAAAATAAAAGAGGTTTTCCGTAAGTTGGACACCTCTATTCCTATCCCCGCAACTGCCCAATTGTAATATTTCCTACATGGTTTGGACTTTAACATCCAATTGCAGTTGAGTAGTGTCCCCTTGGGGGATATAGATACAGCCATTACACGAGCACAAGAGGTGGAATCCTGACTACAAGCAGCCTACGGTTCTCGAGGCAATTCGAATATGGGTTTAGTATTGGGAAACAATATGGCAATGGCCAATGGCAGTAGAGGCCAAGGGATAGTGATGGCTAACCCTAATGGGAGAGGGAACATGATGCAGAATGTCCCTTTATTACCAGCTCCCCCTAGCATGTCGATGCCTATGGGCAGTCAAATGGCTCCAAATGGTGGAGGCCAGGCGGTCAATTCTAATACCATGCCTGTGGCTCAACAACCAATGCCTAATCGAATTGTTAGGCCGATGGAACGACATGGTAATGACCAAGGCTATGAGTCGAGCGCTTCTAATGTTCTTGGCGAGGTTAAGGACATGATGAAGCACTATACCGACATGATTACGGAGCACTATCGGAAAATAGCCGTTGACGTCAGCTTCATTAAAAAACAACAAAATTTGAGAGGAAGTAGATACCCAGATGAGGGTGCACCTTCGAGGTTTAGTTGCAAATGGTGTGGTGGCCAACACTATCCAAGAAATTGCCCAAATGTTAAGTGCGACATCTGTGGATGGAGCCCCAAGAGGAACACCAAGAAAAAGGGAATTCTCTTGCAAGAAAATCTATCTTGTAACATCAACAAGCTTGTTTATCATGTTTCATATGATCACAATGAAGAAAAAAACACCAGGCACAACAAATCTTCATACAGCATCATGTAGATCTCCCATGGATTTGATAGAATCAACCATATTCTTCAATATCTTCACAAAATCCATCAATGGAACAAAGAAAGCAAAGGAATACACCATCTTTGAATGGAAATACATCACATAGTATTCATCTTCAATATCTTCATAGTCTTCTCTCTCAATCTCTCATATACAATCACTTTGTTTCAGTAAAATTGGCTATCTCTGACTCACTCTCTCTCTCTCTCTCTATCAATAATACATCATATCCTCACTACAATCTCTCAAAAATCACTCTCAATAATCCCTCTTAGGTCGTGGATACCCCTCCCAAGAGGTATGTCTGATATGAAGAGTCACGAGAGATACTACAGTGTCCTTTCATAGCTCACTACTGTCACTTCACTCTAGTCTTCACTTGAGTCTTCAGCAGCTACTTCTTCCAGCTCTTTTGCACTTGTATTCACCTCTTTCCAAGGCTAGAAAACTTTCCCAAGCTACACTCTCATCCATCAGAACACATACAAAAGCATACAGAACAGTACCAGAACAACTACAGTACAAAACAGAACAGAACAGAACAGAGACAGAAGCTCTACAAAAGACCTACAGAAGGTTACAGAAGGTCATCAAAACCACATAACTCATACTTAAACCATTCCAAACTCTCACAAACCATTCAATAAGCTTTCTCAAGATCTCAATCTTCATCAATCAATACTCCATCCCTCCTTACAGAAGACAATCAGAACAAAACAGACAAAAACAGAACAAAATAGAAGGTATACAGAACCAATCAGAACCTATCAGAACATCACAGAACCACCAATAAACATCATGAACTTCCAAAACACAATCAATATCATCCAAAACACTCTCAAACCACTTCCAAACCAATCAATCATCTCATAAAATTAACCATTCAGCTCTCAAAAACAACAAAAATCAGCCAAAAAAACAAGTCATTTCAACACTCAACATATCCCCACACTTAATAAGGAAGCGTCCTTGCGACCCAGGAAAAAGGGAATACAAGTTCAGGGAAAAGCTCAACTTTGATCGTCAATATCTCTTCAAAAAGAAGCCATCCACCACGACCCCAACTTATAACCTGTTTCTGATATAAAAATACAAAGAAAGGAAAACCCTTTATTCATTAACACTTCTTATCAAACTAAAAAATCACAACAAATTTGTAAAGGATATAAGAGTTTGCTTCTTCTTCATCAGCATCAACTTCAATTCTCCTACCACGACCCCATCACCACAATTCTCCAAAATGTAGCTCGTACACGAAATCCAATAGGAAACCACCACATTCGTTTTTCATAAATGAACTCACAACACAAACACTAAGACACAACACAACCATCTGAATGACTCCTCCAAAAAGAGAGATTTTCATTAAAAAGCATCCACCATACATTGGAAAGGTATCAATGAAGATGATCCCTCTTAAAAGATTGATGTTGTCAGAAACGATCCATAGACAAGGATTCATCTACAAAGTTTTTGGGAGGATTTTGAAAAAACTGGAGACAGCACATCCTTTCCAACGGGACCAAGTATCTGCTAGACAAACAAAGGGCATGAAAATACAATATATCCAGCTGTTGGGAATCAATGCTCACATTGACATTCATGTACAACTTTGGAATAGGCTTGGAATCATTATGAGAGTGCCTATGCATATACGCCAGGTACCAAGCAAAGTGAGCAGTTAATCTCACTGAGGGATCTGCAGACTGTGAATACTGCTGAGCAAAATGAACATAGTTCTGATAAGCTTGCTGTCCATTCTCCTGGAATTACTGGCCAATTAATCTGAGGTCCTGTAAGGGAATCATCCGAACTCCATCCCCTTCTTCAGGAAATCTGATTATCAAACCCGTCACAGTCACTAACCAACTAAGGTGGTTGAGATATAGAAGTGTTAGGAGAGGGTAATGGAATAAGGAAGAGTGGATGAAGGGAGGAATAAGAAAAATCATAAAAGGAAGAAAAGGTTAAAGAAGGAGTGGCAGAAATTTGGAGGGAATCACTAAGGAAGGGTGTTAACTGATAAATAGGAAATGTAGAGGGTACATGAATGGATGGAGAAGGATAGGGTGGAGAAGGGGAAAATACCCTATCCTCAATAAAGGAACAGTATGTAAAAATGGGAATTTGAGGGAAAGATGAAGGTTGGAAAAGAAGGGGTAAAATAGTGGTGGAATTAGATTGACAAAGGGAAAGATATATAGCATAGCGGTGAGCCATTTGTTGGTAATAGAGGAGGGTAGGAACAAAAGGTCCTAAGAGAAATCGTCAATGATAGGCATCAAAGAAGGTAGCATCAAAGGGATTATGTTTTGAAAGATAGGCTAAGAGATCCATCCTCAGTTGATTAGTACTCTGGGCAGAGATAGGAGCTGTGTTTTGTCTTTGATTCAGGACCACAGAATCAATCATGGGATGCCAGGAATTATCATGACAATCAGCCACTTTGGAGGAATAACCCTGGAACATGTCAGCTATGCGCAACTCCAAATGGTTGACATACAAAACAGCCTGTAAGACCACATCCCCCACATACCATGCCATATCCACCTCATCTGGAATTAACAAGTCTCCTCGTAGATACATGTATGACAGCAACATGGTATCTGGCATGACAGAATCTTCAAACACCATCCTGACTACCTCTGTCAACAACTCAGCAGACCAAGCCCCACTCCATCCATCCTCGGGAAGAGGTAAATCCATCGTGGAAAGCTTCATATAGAAGACCAACTTCTGTAAGTGGTAGTGGACAAAGAAAGAATGGTCTGGTAGAACATATTCCTGGAACTGCTCAAATGTAGACCATAACAAGTCCATTCTGGACTGCAATCTTTTCACTTTATCTTGGAATAGAGGGCATAAAGTAGCCTGTCTCTGAAGAGCAGCCAAGTCCTGCTGTGAAAGAGAAGGAATCAAGGGAACATTAGGGCTTGGAGGAACAGAGCGGGATTTCGCCAGTTGATCTTGCAACTGCTTGATTTGAGAGGCTTGGGATACCACTGTGTCATTAGCAGTCTGTAAAGCTGAAACTTTGTCATCTAAGATAGCTTGGAACTCCTGTGCTTCTTTGGACATCCTCTCCTTCTCCTTTGAAAGGCTAGTAACCTGGGATTGAGCCTCTAGTAACTGGATCTTCAAAGAAGAAATCTCATCTCTTTGGGTGGCAACTAGTTGGGTTTGTTGTTCCATTTGCTTAAATAAATCTGCTAGGGTATCCTTAGCAGAAGCTAACTCGGATGTTGCCTTATGCAACTGGTCCTCGGACTGCATGAGTTCTTCATAAAAAGACGCGTACAGCTGTTGAACACAGGCTCTCTCACTGACAACTCAATGGAACTCTGAATATCTTTACAGAGGAAAGGAATTTCATCTCCTGAGATTAGACTGTTCAGGGAGGGAACTGATATGTCCAAGGATCCTTCTCGATGTGCTTTGAACAGGTTATTACAAGTGAGATACTCAGGGAGTTCACTGCCAGAGGTAGCAGGAATGGGCACTGAAGGAAGTACTGAAGGAGCTTTATCCGCTACCCTCTTCAAGCGTTTGCGCTGTATGACGAGGGGAGGCGGAGAATCATCATCCTCTATGTCAATAGGTTTTGACTCATTTGAAGGTGGAGGAGGAGGTACTGGATCTGATGGAGGAGGTGGAGGCACAATCTTTTGTAAACCTGAATAGGTCAAGAAGGCAGACAAATATGATCCATATATGACATTAGTAACATTACCCCTGGTGACTTTGACGAAATGCTGATCCATTTTAGTGAGGAGGTAAGTGCTCCAATCAATAGCAACTCCTTTCAACACCATCCTGGAAGCTGTAAAAAGCTCTTTGGACAAATATTGGGATGGCGTTTTGGCAGGCATAAACCTGTCCTGGAGAAACTGACAGATCGTCTTCCATACGGGATCAGTGATCATAGAAAAGGAAACTCTTGAAGAGTTGATTACCTTCTTAACATCCAGCATTTCCCTTGTCTGCTTTTGCAACAGCTTCAGAATCTCTTCATTAGAGAAAAGCTGACGAGTGGTAACAAAAGGTTCACCTTTGGAGGGAAGAGACAGAGCCTTCCCTAGGCCTCGAGGCGTCAAATTCATAGAAATGCCCTGGACTAGTCCTGTCTTCTTGCTGTAAGAGGCCAGAAACTCATCACATAACGACGGATCCTCTGGAAGCAATGGAAAAGAAGTAGCCACAAAAGCAGTGAGTCCCGCCTTCATGAGAGGCTCAAAAGTAAGTAGGGAAGAGTAATCCCTACTAACTAATGGGGCGTACTGGATAGGGGGAGGAGCATGAGAAGGCGCCATTCAGATGGTTACACACACACCACAAACACAGACAATCAAGGAGAATGCCTGCAAAGCAACAGACAAAAACCAAGGATAAGAGAACAACCAAAACAATAAAACGTGACTCGACCAACTAACCCCAAGCAAACCACAACCTAGAAAAAATTCGACATGATCTTGAGACATATGCGACCGAAAGCTTCATGCGATGCATCAGACAAACACCCAGAACCCCGTATCAGGCAATAAAAGAAATAACTGCATACTGTACCCGTAACCGTAACAAAGACAGTAAACCAAAATAATACCACATCCGACACATAGCAAGACTATATCGTTGATAAACCAGTGTTTGACTATGGAAAATAACTGTAAGGACGGCGCATACCCATCCCACGAAACGGTTCATTAAAAAGGGGAAGTAAGTGCAGTGAGGGGGGATTAATTTAATGAAGGGTTGATTTTAATAAATTATTAAGAAATAGGTGAATTTTTATTAAGTGATAAACCTTAGCAAGAAAACGGCAGTTCCTTATTATAAATTTAATTACCAATTATTAGGTGAAGCGGTACATTAATTCGAATCCCGGACTTCGATACCCAGACTGGGTCTCTACATGCAAGTTCATTGATTATAAATTAAGGTGATGTGGAGCGTTTTTTTGCCAGCGCGTGCTCATGTGACGGCTGGTTCATTTTAATTAAAAATTAAAGTGCCTCTGTAGCGCACGTAGCGCGTGCTAAGTGAACGGCGGGTTGATTTTAATTAAAAAGGATGTGTGTGTATAGTGCGAATGCGCGTGGAACTGTAGGTGAATAAAGAGTTCATTTTAAGAATTAATTTGTGATTAAGGGGGAAATGAAAATAAATAAAGCACATAAAATAAATACCTGGAAGGGGTGTGTATGTAATGCAGAAATGCGCACGGAAGAGTCCCCCAAAAGGAGTGAATCCAGTAAAGGAAAAGTAAAGACCACTGACGAAACAACAAACACAACACCTTAGTGGATGGGTTGATTTGGTTTTTGTTGGTGTTTTTTTTTTTTAATTTTTGTAAGTTGTGATTTTTTATGGTTAGTTTTTGTTTGTGAGGTTATTATGTTTTGTGGATGTGTTTTGGTGTTTTTTTTTTGTTTGTGAGGTTGTTGTTTGTGTGTTTGTTTGTTTTTTTTTAAAATAAGAATAAAAATAATAATAGGGAAATCAAGATATATAACACATGAAGATGTGATGAAGGGAAAAAATGAAAATGCAGCCATGGAGGAAATATCCACAATTGAGTGTATGAAAATAAAATAGAGAGTTTTATGGTTAATTTCCGTTTGTTGGTTTTTTTTTGTTTTTTTTTTGTTTTTAAACAATAGGGGTACCGTGTATGATAATATTTTAAAGTGAAAATAAATGGAAAATGGTCAAGGGGGGTGAGGGGAATTTTTTAGAATTTTTTAAAGAATTTTTGACTATTTTTAAATGAATTTTCTACATTTGGTGGTAATTTGGGGGATAAATTGGGAAATATTTAATTTTCAGAAATTGTGGGGTTGGAATTTTCCAGCGAAAAAATTTCCAAAAATTGGCAAAAAGCGAAGGGAATTTTTAGAAACTAACCTGATAAGTAAGTTGAAAGTAAGTCAGTTAAGTCCTGTTAGTCTGTGTAAGTCATGTTAGTCTGACTAAGTGAAGTCAGGTTAGTCAGATGGAATTAGGTTAGTCTAGGTGAAGTTAGATAAGTCAGTTAGGGGAACTAAGTCAATGGAGACTAACCTAAAGGGGGTTAATTAACCTAAGGTGGTTAGGGTTAGGGTTAGGGTTAGGGTTAGGGTTAGGGACCTAACTAGGGTGAGGGGGAACTAACCTAACTAAGGTTAATTAGGTGGGGGTTAGGTTAGGTTTACTAACCTAACTAGGGTTAGTGGGGTGGGGTTAGGGTTACTAACCTAACTAGGGTTAAGGGAACTAACCTAACTAAGGTTAATGTAACTAACCTAACTAAGGTTAATGTAACTAACCTAACTAAGGTTAATGTAACTTAACCTAACTAAGGTTAATGTAACTAACCTAACAAAGGTTAATGTAACTAACCTAACTAAGGTTAATGTAACTTAACGATGGTTAGGTGAATTTAAGTAGGGTTAGTTACCTGGGGTGACAGGGAGGAAGGAGGAGGAGGGGGAAGAGGAGGAGAGAGGAGGAAAAGGCGGCGGCGGCGTCTCGGGCGTCTGGCGCGGCGGTGCGGCGGTGACCCGGCAACGGCGAAGGCGACGGCGGGGCGGGCGACCTCGGCCTCGGCGAAGGCGACGACAGGGCGGCTACGTGGCGCGATCGACGTCGGGCGACGGCGTGCTGGAGCAGAGGCGGGGCGGGCGACCTCGGCCTCGGCGAAGGCGACGGCGGGGCGGGCGATCTCGGGGGTCTGGCGCTACAACGGGCGGGGCGCTGCTGACGGGCGGGGCGCTGCGGACGGGCGCAAGGCGGCACAAGGAGGAAGGACAGGGCAGGAGGGAGAGGAAGGAGGGGAAGGAGAGGGGAGGAAGGAGGAGAAAAGGAGAAGAAGAGGAGGAGGAGGAGGGAGAAGGAAATGGCGGGGAGGAAGAAGGAGGTAGAGAGAAGGAGAGGGAGGGCGGGAGAAGAAGGAGATGGAGGGGGGAAGCATGAACGCAGAGGGAAGGGAGAAAGGGAGGGAGGCGGTTGGGGGGGGAAGGGGTCGGGGAAAGAAGGGTAAGGGTAGGGGGATAGGGAAGGGTGTGGGGGGAAAAAGGGCGCCCAAGGGGGGGGTGGGGTAGGGGAGCCCATGGGGTAGGGTGCCTGAGGGAGAAGGTAGGGCTAAGGGTCATGGGGTGGGTAGGGGCCCAAGAGGGACGTGTACCCCCGTCCTGCGCATGTGCGCGGGGCGGGGTAAAAAAATTTGTCGTGACGGGATTGAATGGACGCCCAGATACGGGGACGAGACATGTAGATGCGACCGGGGCGTGCTAAAACGCGTAAAATTGAAAAACGCGCATTCACGCGCGAGACGGAGCGCGAGAAAACACATAAAAATAAAGAAAATTTAAGAACTCTCAAATTCAGACGTCAAAACAAAATAGCGTAAAAACAAAAAGTGGGCAAGACGGCAGGCGGAAGACAAGAAAAATATGCGATGGAGATTCCGGGAGGGGTAAAGGGCGGTCATGTGCAAAAAACACAAAAAAAGAACCAAAAAACGCAATTAAAAATTAATATCGGAAAATCCGTGCAGCGGAATGAGGTGCAGTAAAAAGGAAAACTGTGCAGAAAGACGTGTCTGACAATCCTATCACATCAAAACATAGTTCCGACTGAGATAAGACGTGTTCACATGGGAAAAACCCAAAAAACAAACCCGAAAATGGGATCGGAAATTAATATCGGACGAACCGTGCACCGAAATGACATGCAGTAAGAAGGAAAAATGGCCGCATGAAGGAGTGGCACAGGGTTATCACGTTAAACCACAGTTCTGGTGGAAGTAGGAGGGGTTCACATGCGAAAAACTCCAAAAATACTCCTGAAAACTTATTTAAAAATTAATAAGTAAAAACCCGAAAGTCGAAAAAGGGTGGAGGAAAAAGGAAAAACGTGAGGGAAGACACAAGGGACACGGTTGTCAAATAAAATTGGATGCAAACAGGGTAGGTTCACATGGAAAAATGTCAAAAATACGCACGAAAAAGGTGTAGAAAACCGGAAAATTAATATTGGACAAACCGTGTAGCGGAATGACTCAAAGTAAAAAGGGAAAATGTCAGGGGAAAAGTGGTTGACAGGGCTATGACATCAAAACATGGTTCCGAAGCAAGAAAAGCACGTTCATATGGAAAACCGACTAATTTGTGAAAAATGCATCAAAAATTAATAACGCAAAAACCGTGCACCGGAATAGGTGTAGGGAAAAAGGAAAAATGGTCAGTTCAAAGGAGGGAACAGGGCTATAAGGTTGGATTGGGATGTTGGGGAACGTAGGGTGCATTCACATGGCAAGATCTCAAAAGCAGGGAATGAAGGAAAACGGGAAGGGAACAGCCCCAAGGGTGGGTGGAACATAACCGGCTAGGTGGGAAGGGACCCCATCAGGGTAACAGCAAGGCATGGCAGACATGCATGAGCAGGTTAAGGCATATGCAGAGGGGTATACAATGTAGACGCGCAGGGACGCGTCCCCACTCGTAAGACCGTAACGGATAGGGTTAACCAAGCAACAGGGACCTAGGACCACGCCATAGACCATCCACTAACGTCCCCACACTTAAAACATGACCGTCACGAAGAAACCAAAGTGGGAGGGTTAGAAAAACTTGGCCCATTTTGTCAAGAAGCAAGGTTGAGTGTCGATGGCACGTCCAGTGTTGTTGTCAGCGCTGGAGGTACCAAGGCATCTTCTCGGCACACGTCCATCATGGCAGGTACCACGCGGCAGCACCCCGAGAGGTAGCTGATGGAAGGAATCACAGGAAATTCGTCGATGATGAGGGATACTACACTCAACTCGCAGTCACTCAAATGGAATGAAAGAACAGTCACTCGCCCCATGACTAATATCACTCGAAGAAGAATGATTAAAACCCATATCTCATACCTGGTTGAGGAATCGACAAGGGGGAATGGTGCAGAAGGAGTATGCCAGGGTGCACAATTGAGGGTGCATTAGTGCGTCCAACCCGTCTGGCATAGGTGCAAGAAGGAAGGCAAGGGAGCCTTACAGTGCAGTGGACAGAACAGGGCGATGTGTCTTGTGATGAGGGCAAAGACCCATCCCGTGGGTGCACACGGAAACGGGAACATACCTGACTCCAAGTGTCGTAACGTCTCTCAATCTCACCTCTTGGTAATTGATTGAAGAAACTCCAGTCACACTCAGCCCCTCCCCTATGTCTCACGCTCTGTTGATAGATACAGGAGGGCAACCATATCCTGAAACCCGTTGATGTAATCCTCACGATCACTTGTGCAAAGGTTGTATGCCGTGTGCGCATTTGATGGTGCAACGGTGCATCCCGCCCTGTGCCGGCATACGGTGCGAGAAGGAAGGCTAGGGAGCCTTATGGTGGAGTGCACAGAAACAAATTGTGCTTTGTGCATTGAGAGGCCCATCCCGTGCGTGCAACACTTCATTCACACTTCTCACCTCTCATTTGATTTGAAGGGAAAAGACTGGTCTCTCACCCCACTCTCTGTCTCACTCCTTGTTGATAGTTACAGAGGGCAACCCATACTCACTTCCCCATCCGGTTAGGATGAAAGCTCACGTCACTTGATTGTTTGTTGATGAAGATCGCGTCGTCAGTTATTGAAGAGGCGTACCCAGGGAGGTAGCCATCAAATCGAATATTGTATTGGATAGGAACATGTCGTCTGCGAGAGGACAGGTAGACACTCTGCAGAAAGACCCAGGACACAGCGTACCAAGGGAGGCAGCTTCGGAATTGGATCATGGAGATATCAATTGATGAATCCACTTTCTGGACTGCTGGGTGTTGCCACCTTTTCCACAGCCAGCTTCTCGCCCAAGGGTGTTTACCACCTTTTCTTGGAACGAGGCCTGCTATGACAGGGAATTGCTTCCTTTTCTCTCATAACAGATTTGTCTTTTTTTTTTCTCTCTCTTTTTCTTTTTCTTGTTTCCCCCTATTCCCGAGGGTGTTTCCACCTTTTCTCGAAGAATAGGTCGGCATGACAGGGACCTAAGTCCTTTTCTCCCATGACCGATATGTTTTGTTTTTTTTTTCTTTTTCTTTCTTTCTTTCTTTTCTTTTCTTTTTTTTTCGAATTGAGTAAGGGAATGGTAGAAAGACCATTTGTCAGAACCAACCTCGCCACTATCGTTGGTGGAAAATAGAGGATAAGAGATCAAGGCTGGAAGGGGGGTTTCAGGGGACAGAGGGTTGTGTCCACTTTATCAGGAATAGCTGAAAAACGGCCATCAGAAGTAGCAGCATAAGAAGTACAGTGCCGCGCCAATGAGGGAAAAGATCAAGTGACCGTAATTGTCAAGATCCCCAAGGAGGGAAGTACTTCTTCAGGTGATATCCATTGATCAGAAAGGGATCATCAGAGGCATCAACGGTCTGTACTTGGACAGAGCCATTAGGGTTGACGGCCAGTACCTTATAGGGGCCCATCCACCGCTGTTGGAGCTTGCCAGGAAACTTGCCAAAGCGTGAATCATAGGCTAGGACCAAATCACCTTCTTTGAACTCCTTGTGCTTGATGAAGCTATCATGGTAAGCCTTACGTCGAGCTTGCGTGGCTTCCATGCACTGGAGAGCCATCCTACGAATTTCGTCCAAACATTCCAAGTGCAGGAGACGGCGTTGCAGTGAATCATCGTCCCCCAAACGCTCTTTGATAGCCACTCTCAAAGAGGGTAGTTCCAATTCAACAGGAAAAACAGCTTCTGTTCCATACACCAGCTGGAAGGGTGTCTGTCCTGTTGCGGCTTTATGGGAGGTTCTGTATGCCCAGAGGGCCTCTGTAAGTCGATCATCCCAATCACGACGATGTGGGGCAATCGTTCTTGTCAGAATCAAGCAGAGGATGCGATTGGTGACTTCGACTTGGCCATTGGCTCTAGGGTAATAAGGAGTGGACTTGCGATGGCGGATCTTATACAACTCTGTCAACTCTTCCATGACTTTGTTAAGGAAATGAATGCCTCTGTCACTTACCAACTCTAAGGGACTGCCAAAACGGGTGATGATATTCTCGTACATGAACAGGGCCACGCTGTTACCATCGTCCCGCTTTAGAGCTTTAGCTTCACACCACTTTGTGACATAATCCGTACATACGAGGATGTATTGATTCTGTTTCCTTCTGGTGGGAGGATCGATTGGGCCTACGAAGTCGATGCCCCACTTCTCAAACGGCTTTAAAGGAAGGATAGGTTGCAGTGGCATGGCACTTGTCTTTGTGGGTTTCCCCATTCTCTGACAAGCATCACATCTTTTACAGTAATCATAGGCATCCTTATGAATGGTAGGCCACCAGTAACCTGCTAGTAGAGCCTTCCTGGTTGTAGCTTCTCTTGCAAAGTGACCTCCACATGGCTCGTCATGGCAAGCCTTCAGAACAATCCCAATCTCATCTCCTGCAACACATCTTCTTAGCACTTCATCTTTGCCTTTCTTGTACAGTGCACCACCTAGCAGGGTGTAGGGGGTTGATTCTAACATAAGTTTCTTCCTCTCTCGACTAGAAATACCAGGAGGATACTGTTGGGTTGCCAGCAGATTGGCAATGTCTGCATACCAGGGAGTGACAGTTTCTACCAAGAATAGGGAAGCATCAGGGAGGTCTGGATCATCCTGCTCCTCATCTGCAGTTTGTGGGATATGCGACAAATGATCAGTCAGAACATGGAAACGACCGGGCTTAGTAATCACCTCAAAGTCGAACTCCTGGAATAAAAGAAGCCATCTTATCATTCGTCCTTTCACATCTGCTTTGTTCATCAGGAAGGATAGGGCCTCATGATCCACATAAAATTTAAAGTGAGTAGATAGGAGGTAGTGGCGAAACTTCTCTAGGGCAAACACCATTGCCAAGCACTCCAGCTCTGTCACTGTATAGTTCCGTTCCCTATCAATGACTTTTCGGCTTGCGTAATAGATCGATTGAGCCAACTTCGAGGAACCCTTTTGGCACAGGACATCGCCTAAGCCTTCAATTGATGCATCAGTGTGTACATGGAACTCTTTCGTCCAATCAGGAGGTTGCAGAATGGGTGCCTCTATCAGACACTGCTTCAGAGTGTGGAAGGCTTTGTCACATTCTTCCGTCCAAGTAAACTCTGCATCTTTCCTCAGGAGCTTGTGCAAGGAGGTTGCCTTTGTTGCAAAATGGGCTACGAACCTTCTGTAGTAACCCACATGGCCTAGGAATCCCCTCAACTGTTTGAGGTTGGTGGGTGCTGTCAGAGCTGCGATCTTTTCAATCTTTGCAGGGTCCGTTGATATCCCTTGTGTAGAGACAATGTGGCCCAACAGGACTCCAGAAGAGACCCCAAAGATGCATTTGTCGGGGTTGAGGGAAATCCCATACTCCCGGCATCGGTCAAAGCATTGTTCCAGGTGTTCCCAGTGTTCACGGATTAAACTATAGACACAGAAGTCATCCAAATATACCTCAATAAAGTCATGCAGATGATTTTGAAATGCAGCCATCATGACTCGCTGGAAAGTAGCAGGGGCATTGCAGAGCCCAAATGGCATCACTCGGTAAGCGTAGGTCCCCCATTCTGTGGTGAAGGTTGTTTTGGATTGGTCCTCTTCTGCGATTTGGACTTGGTTGTATCCGCTGAATCCATCCAGAAGGGAATAAAGCTCATGTCCTACCACTGTGTCCAACAGTTGGTCTGTGAAAGGGATAGGAAAGTGATCCTTCTTCGTCTTAGAATTAAGCTTTTGAAAATCCACACATATTCGCAATTTGCCATTCTTCTTGGATACAACTACGATGGGTGAAACCCATTCACTATTTGCCACTGGATAGATGAACTCGGCTTCCAGAAGCTTCAGCAGCTCCGCTTTCACCAATGTGGAATAATTCGGTTTCATTCGCCTCTGTCGTTGCCGTACGGGCTTGGCATCAGGCTCCAAGTCAATATGATGTTGACATATTGTGGGATCAATCCCCTTTAGGTCTTTGTAAGACCATGCAAACACGTCCAAATTCTCTTTCAACAAGTTGTACAAGGTTGACAACTCCTCTTCTGGAAGGCTGCTACCCACCTTCAAGTGGCGTTCAGTGCCTTCTGCATCCACAAAGGTTAACTGCCTTTCACCTTCTACCTCACGGATGAAGGTCCCACGGACTGCTTCTGGATACAGATCTGACTCCTTCAAGGGAGTGATGTCCTCTTCTGATGTCCCACTAGAACCAACTTCTTCTTTTGGTGGAGACTTAGGTTGCTCCTTAAGATGTTGAAATGGAATTAGAGCCGTTCCGGGTTTGGTTTCAAAATAATTACCTCTTGGCTTGAAGACTCCTCTTCTGAAGATGACACATCCAGGAACGTCACATAACAGGAACCCTTTGATGCCTGTTGGGTTGGTGGGATTGGTGCTTGTTGGCACGGTGCATCATCATCATCTTTCTTTGGCAAGGATGGGTGAGGATGGCATGAGCCACTGTTGAAAGACGGCTTATTCTTCTTAATCCATTTCTTATAAAGATTTTGCATATGAGAGGATCCATTTACCAGACCAAATGGTACCATCACCATTCTGTCCCATAGCAGGAGCTCGTCTATTTCTGATGCTTCTGAAACTTCTTCTCCATATATATCCTCTTCATTTGGGATAGATTCTTCTGGCTCACTTTCATAACCTTCTTCGTCCATATCATATTCATCCTTTTCTGCTTCTATCTCTACTTCTGTCTCTGCTTCTGTCTCTGTAGGTGCTCTGTAACAGAAGAACAGATTCTCTGTTTCCTCTCCTGCCTCTGTCTTTGTTTCTGCTATGGCCATGTAAGAGGGAGAGCAATACATCCATGCTTCTATCTCACTGTCAGAAGTGATTTCAAAAGTCATTCCCAGTTCAGGCAGGAAGTATTCACCCATTGATAATGGCTTTGCATCTTTTGGAAGTCGGCTTACAGTATCCACTGTTAAGGAATGTGCCACTGTTTTCTTGGGAAGGATCTGTTTGACAGCATCTTCGTCTGCTGATATTCCATCTGTAGCCTCATTAGGGGAGTGAGAAGATAATTCCAAGGAGGTGGATCCATGTCCTTTTTGAGAACCATACAGTTTCAGCACTACTTTGTTGGGTCCTTTACCCAAGGTCAAGGTTCCTTTGAACCAATCCGTCCTTGCTCGGGCTTCAAAAAGCCATGGTCTGCCCAGTAACAGAGGATAGGATGTGCCATAAGAGTTTGGCTTCACCACCAAATAGGTTAGCCAATAATCTTTTCCAGCCACTGTAGTCTTCACATATGGGAGAATGCCCAAAGGCTTGATTCTGCTCTGATCCGCCAGTATGATGAGCCATTGGATGGGTTGCACACCTTGTAGGCCTAGATCCTTCATTGTCACATCCGTCAAAATGTTCACTGATGAACCACCATCAATCAGTGCATTTGCAATAAAGCAACCTTCTATCCATACGCCAGTCTCTGGAGTACCTGGATCTAGGAAGGTGTTAGCTACGTCCACTTCTTTGACAGGCTCTGGAGCTTTATTGGACGTTGTTGCTATTGAGGGAGCAATCCTTAAGCCACGTCTTCTTGTCAGTATACTTTTGAACCTTTTTTGGCAACTAGGAGACAACATCAATAATTGTCGGAATGTGAGGTTTGGTTTAAAGGTATCTAGATCTCTGACTAGATCGTATTCCTTAATAGGATCCACTGGCTTCTCTAACCGGTTAGGGAATGGGGCAACACCCATTTTCATTTTTCCTCTTTCTTCCAACAGAGGCATCATGGGAACTTCTTCTGCCACTTGTGGCACTTCCTCCTCTTTTGTATCCTGGACCTCTGGTCCTGTCTCTGTAACTATCTCTGTAACTCTCTGTGGCACTGTAGGGCTCTGTACGGCACTGGTAGGCTCTGTTTTGATCTGTTCTTCTGGTGGAAGGTTGAACTTCACTGTTCTGGCTGGAGGGTTATTTTCTTTCTAGACAGGTGGTTCCTTCTGCTTTGCACGTGTGATGGCAGCAACTTCCAATTCCACTAAATTGGAGGTAGGCTCTTGGGCCTTGGCCGGACTATCAGTAGCACTATTTTTCACTGGGGCTGGGCTTGGACAGTCTTTTGCAGTGTGGCCTTCTCCTTTGCATCGACTGCATAAGGGCTTGTAATCCACTGACCTTCGAGGATTTGGACAATTTGGTGAGATGTGTCCCTTTTTTCCGCATCTGTAACATTCCACTTCTGATCTCTGACCACCGCCAGACTGTCTTCCTCTGTAACTTTGAGAGGGAAATCGTCTGGGTCCAAAATTAGGACCAAACTCTCTAGGCTTGGGTCCAATATCCTGTGTTGTCATTTTGGATTCTAACAAGTTGAATCTTGCATCTTCTTCCTTCCTTCTCCTATCATGCATCTCCTTCAGAGAGAAAATGTCCTCTATATGGTTCTTCCGCAAACAGTAGGAACAGAAGGCCCCAGGAATAGTTGGTTTGCGTGTACATTCAGTGGCTAAATGGCCTGCTTGATGACACTTACCACACCAAGTGTTTGACCGGATCACATCTCTTCCTGCTCCTGCAACGTTGGATATGCTAGCGGTATTCACTTTCAACGTCTGTAGTTGTTCTGTAATCACATCCATCAACTCATTTTTTATGTTGGCAACTGAGTTGGATAAGTAATCCTTCAAGCTTTCTCCTCCGGACGTACTGGCAGGAGGGTTTTGAGGAGTCTCGGTGATCACTGCATAAAGGGATGAACTTCTTGTGGAAAGTGGCTTTGATTATGAGAAATTCCAACTCTTCAGTAGAAGAAGGAACTTTACAAACATCCATTGAATTCTTCTCTTCTTGGCAATGCCATTTCCTTCATTTTCAGCCTCTTCTGGTGCTTGTTGATGGCAAGTTTCCCCGGCTGCGCACCAAAAACATGGAGCCCCAAGAGGAACACCAAGAAAAAGGGAATTCTCTTGCAAGAAAATCTATCTTATAACATCAATAAGCTTGTTTATCATGTTTCATATGATCACAATGAAGAAAAAAACACCAGGGCACAACAAATCTTCATACAGCATCATGTAGATCTCCCACGGATTTGATAGAATCAACCATATTCTTCAATATCTTCACAAAATCCATCAATGGAACAAAGAAAGCAAAGGAATACACCATCTTTGAATGGAAATACATCAATAGTATTCATCTTCAATATCTTCATAGTCTTCTCTCTCAATCTCTCATATACAATCATTTTGTTTCAGTAAAATTGGCTATCTCTGACTCTCTCTCTCTCTCTCTATCAATAATACATCATATCCTCACTACAATCTCTCAAAAATCACTCTCAATAATCCCTCTTAGGTCGTGGATACCCCTCCCAAGAGGTATGTCTGATATGAAGAGTCACCAGAGATACTACAGTGTCCTTTCATAGCTCACTACTGTCACTTCACTCTAGTCTTCACTTGAGTCTTCAGCAGCTACTTCTTCCAGCTCTTTTGCACTTGTATTCGCCTCTTTCCAAGGCTAGAAAACTTTCCCAAGCTACACTCTCATCCATCAGAACACATACAAAAGCATACAGAACAGTCACAGAACAGTACCAGAACAACTACAGTACAAAACAGAACAGAACAGAACAGAGACAGAAGCTCTACAAAAGACCTACAGAAGGTTACAGAAGGTCATCAAAACCACATAACTCATACTTAAACCATTCCAAACTCTCACAAACCATTCAATAAGCTTTCTCAAGATCTCAATCTTCATCAATCAATACTCCATCCCTCCTTACAGAAGACAATCAGAACAAAACAGACAAAAACAGAACAAAATAGAAGGTATACAGAACCAATCAGAACCTATCAGAACATCACAGAACCACCAATAAACATCATGAACTTCCAAAACACAATCAATATCATCCAAAACACTCTCAAACCACTTCCAAACCAATCAATCATCTCATAAAATTAACCATTCAGCTCTCAAAAACAACAAAAATCAGCCAAAAAAACAAGTCATTTCAACACTCAACAGTGGAAAATCCGGCCATTTAGCAACTACTTGCTGGAGTAAGATCAGTTCCCTCTAGCGAGGTAATCGGCAACCAGGGCCTGTTAATCATCGTGCGCAAGGAAATGATTCCCAGCGAGAAGATGGGCCTAAACAAATACTCCAACGACCAAAAACTACAGTGGAGGAGCTACCCAGTGGTAGTGGGGTTAGTTTGATTGAGGCTGTACGCGTTAATGATGCTGAAACCTCTAATCTGCGAGTTGTTCTTACAAGAGGTCAAAAGGGTAGAGAAGCCGACAAGGATAAGCCTGTCGACGGAAACCCTAAACAAGGCGACAAAGGAACGCAAGTTTTGGATCCTGCCATGGAAGGGGGACCTTTGAAGCCCGTGGAGAGTAAAGCCGATAAGGAACCACCAAATAAGAAGGTGAAAGTTAAGAAAGAGGCAATAAAGCCGGTTCAATGACCTAAAGAGCGGATGGTTTGGCGTAAAAAGCGAGCTCTATCGAACTATCATGAATTTGATTTGGCGAGCTCTCTTTGCGAAGTCAAGCCGGATGTGAATCTTTTACAGCTTATTAAGCTTTCCCCAGGAGTACGCAAGGAATTTAGAAAGATCCTACGTACCGGGTATATCGTAGAACCTTTGGGTATTGCGCGAGTTGGTGATGACTAGTTCGAGCATGCTGAGAAGCATTGCCCAAGGGTTGCAGCCTATGTCGATAGGATATTAGTAGATTATGCCATTGTCGACACGGGATCATCTGTTAACATTATGAGTTCTGAACTGATGGAAAGGTTGGGTCTTGCGATCTAGAAAGATACCTCCACAATCCTGAAAATGGCAGATGATAGTTTGAGGCAGCCGAAAGGCTGCATTACTAAGGTCCATGTCACTGTTGCAAATGTAGAATGCCTGTTGGACTTTAGGGTGATTCGTTTTGCAGGCCGTCCAAGTTACCAAGTATTACTCGGATGACCTTGGATCTTGCAAGCGGACTACCAAGTAGATATACCCGCCGGTCGACTAATATTCGACAAAGGTGCCCAGCGTGTGATGGTTGATGCTTATCCCGAGTCCTCGCAGAGTGAGAGAGCTCCCCTATCTTCTACAGAATTTGAGACATTAGAAGAATTATCTGCCAGTGAGACATTATCGAGTGATGAGTCCAAAGAGGGATCCACCATGGAAGATATCTATCAGATCACTTTGAACGAGCCAATAGAGGGCCAAGATCGTATAAGAGATGCAGATGTTATCGAGCTAGACCTTGGTACGCCTGATGATTCACGGCCAATCAAATTAGGTTCTATGCTCAACACAGCAGAAAGAGAGGACTATGTGGCCTTGATCCAGGAATTCCGTGATATCTTTGCCTGGAGTTATGATGAGCTGAGAGGCATTCCTCCTAGTCTTGCTATCCATACAATTCCGTTGAAAGAGGGCAGTCGTCCTGTACGACAGAAAGTAAGGCATATGTCTTTCGAATTGAGGGACGGGCTGTTTGATGAGTTACAGAAGCTTCGGAAAGCAGGTTTGATTTTTCCTATGCAATATACGGAATGGTGTTTGCCAGTTGTGATCAGAAAAAAGAAAAATAATCAAATTCGATTATGTGTGGACTTTAGGGAGCTGAATAAGCAGACAGTTAAGGACTGCTACCCGTTGCCATTTATTGACCAGATTTTAGATCAATTAGCGGGTAGGGAAATATATTCGTTTATGGATTGCTTTGCAGGATATAACCAGATGGCAATTGCAGAAGAGGACAAGTTGAAAACAACTTTTATTACTGTATTTGGTACTTTTGCGTACCATGTGATGGCCTTTGGTTTATGCAATGCGCCTGGTTGGTGGCAACGAACAGCAAATAAGACTTTTGGTGACATATCCCCTGAAGAGTTGAAGGTGTTTATTGATGACTTAGGGGCCGCCACCGTGAGAGGAAGGCAGTTGATCATTTTAAGAAAATGCTTTGAGCGCTGTAGGCAATTTTGCATCGCCCTAAACCCACGGAAGTGTGTTTTGGAGTACCTTATGGGCTATTGCTGGGTCATGTGGTCAGTTCGGTAGGAATTGTGACAGACCCCGAGAAGGTCAAAGTTATAGTTGCCATGGGTCCACCACGCACTCCGAAAGAAGTTCATAGCTTTCTGTCTTTGGTTGGTTATTACCATAGATTCATAAATGCCTTGGCAGAAAGAACGTTGCCGCTTACAAATTTATTGTTCTTTAGTTGTTTGTTTGTATGGGGTGACCCTTGTAAGGTAGCATTCGAGGATGTGAAACAGGAGCTAGCAAGAGCTCCCGTTTTAAAAGCACCTAAAAGAGGTGAGGTGGTACCACCCGATTGCTTTTGCTAGCCCAGAAGCTGGGGGTATCCGAAATCAATTATACCTACATGGAGAAGTTGTGTCTAGTGATGGTCTTTGGGAGCAAGAAATTCAGGCATTATATTCTCTATGAGAAAGTCGTGCTTTATACGAAGGCGGATGGACTTCGATTATTGATGAATAAGCTACAGCCGCCTGATCGTCTAGCAAAGTGGTTGATCACTTTGCAGGAATTTGATTATGAAATCAGGAGTAAGCCACCAAGGTTGCAAGGCATCGTGGAATGTCTTGTGGACTTTGGGGAGCCGAAAGAATCTGTGGCTGAAGGTAGTGACATGGAGTTGTTATTTAAAATAGATACGGCATCCATTCCCTCCTGGTACACTGCAATAATGCATTATTTATCGACGGGAGAGGCGGGATCCGAATTATCTAAAGCTGAGAGAAGGAAAATTAGGCAGCAAGCGTTAAAGTTTGCCTTGATCGCAGGTACATTATATCGGCAAGGGGTTGATGACATCTACCGCCGCCGATGTGTGATGCCTGACGAGGTGCCATTCATTTTGGAAGAGTGCCATGATTCTGCTTGCGGCGGCCATTTTGTTGGACGGCTTACAGCACAAAAGGCTTTAAGAGCAGGTTATTGGTGGCCTGCCATCTTCCAAGATGCGTTTGCGTATGTTAAGAGATGCGATATTTGTCAATGCCATGATAGTCGAGAGAATAGGAAACGACCACTCACCCCTATTATGGCGATACTTCCATTTGAGAAGTGGGGAATAGACTTTGTGGGTCCTATTACTCCGTCGTCGACTGCGCAAAAGAGGTATATCATTGTAGCAACTGACTATTTGACAAAGTGGTCAGAAGCACGTGCAACAAGGAAAGATGATGCTAAAGAAACTGCTAGTTTCCTTTTAGAGCAGACAATATGCCGTTTTGGTCCGCCGAAAGAATTAGTGTCGGACCGCGGAACCCATTTCCTGAATAAGGTGATCAAAAGCTTGACAGAGACTTGGCAAATCAAGCATAACAAGACAACCCCATATAACCCGCAAGCCAATGGGCAAGTTGAAAGCACCAACAAGCAGCTTGTGGGCATCCTGTCCAAAATTGTTTTCGAAAAGAAACGGGATTGGGATAAAAAGTTATACGTGGGAGTGTGGGCCTATAATACGACCTTCAAAAGAGCCACTGGCCATACCCTGTTGAAGTTAGTATATGGGAAGGAGTGTGTCTTGCCTTTAGAGATTGAGCTGCCGACTATTCGGTTTGCCATCAATCATTCTTTGAGTGATGAAGATGCACTTTTTGAGTACTTGACGACACTGGCACATTTAGATGAGCTTAAGCTGCAGAGCTTATTGCACTAAGAAGTGGCGAAGCGCCGAATGAAGCAGCTACACGACCTTAAAGCCAAGAAATACACCTTCAAGAAAGGACAGCTTGTTATGTATTATGACTCATGACGTGAATTATTTCCAGGCAAGCTAGAGCCCAAATGGGACGGGCCCTATAGGATCGTTAGAATAGGAAAGAATAAATCTACAGTCTTGTTAGCTGACCTTGAGGGGATAGAATTTAAAAATAAGGTTAATCTTAATAAGATTAAACCTTATTATTTCTGATTGCACTAATACTATGACTACCTTGCAGGTCTAGGCGAGATCGATCAAATATCTGCAAGGAAATCGTGATAGAGGTTGGTGGGTCGTCTGATCCCTTATTTAGAACACCCATATTTAGAACAGAGGTATCATCAGGGAAAGCTCATTTGGTGGAGCAAAGGATATAAGGTGACTGAGCAAGAAGGCGGGACATTTATTTGGGAGATCAAGGTCTTCTGCCATCACTGCCTACAAATTTTGACGAGCATCCCTGTTGAATTCAATGATGATGGAGGGATGGAGCCTATAGTCCACCCGTTGAATATGCTGAATTTTGATTACCATAATTACGAGTAGAGTTCCGGATGGCGGGATATGTAAACCCTTTATGGACGTACACCTTGTACTTTGATGGGGCGTCCAGGGGTGCATGCAAAAAAGGAAGTGTAGGAGTTGTCATCCGAGACCCCCGACGATACATTGTCATGAAGTTAGCTGCTTATCTTGGGGTGAATTTTACCAATAAAATGGTAGAATACAAAGCCCTGATTATGGGTTTGAATATTGCAAAGAAGGGTGGTATCCGCAAGTTATTGGTGAAAGGGGACTCTCAATTGGTTTTAAATCAACTCAATGGGACGTACATGGTACGAAACCCCATCCTTTGCATGTACCATCATACTGCCATAGCCCTGCTAGACGAATTTGATAGAGTGTCTTTTCAGCTGATTCCACGAAACTGGAATCAGTTTGCCGATTCATTGGCTAATTTTGCGTATGAAGAAGACCTCTTCTTTAATTGTGGCCCTTGTCCCGATACAGTTATTGACGATGAGACAAGACCTGGTTGTTTGTGGGGTATGCTTTCTGAACATGCCCTCTTTGGCAGACGATGGTTGATCTGGGTGATGCAAAGGGTAGGCGAGACTCATCTGCCTTTATTATCTTGGACCCACAGACTGATTAGACGACATGTGATGCGAACACCTCTTGCGATATATGCAGGAGGGATGGGTCATAATCTAATGCACCTAGTTTAGGGCTATGAGCCTCTGTTCCCCTAGGAATGATATGCTTTGATGTCTATCATAGTTGTTTCCAAGAGGATGTTATGAGTAGTATTGTTTGATTTCATTAGGCCAAGAGGGCCAATCTATTGGCAAAGTCATGTTTGATTTCATTAGGCCAAGAGGGTCATTTCCCTGTCTAGTGCGGGTGCGTTTAATGGGGTTTTTGTTTTAAGTGTTGTGCTGGACAGGTTTTGTGATTCATGGAATTTGGTGGAGCCTGGAGGAGCCTTTGCTGCGATGGAAGCTTCTTGTGGCCAATCCAGGTGATACCTCTCCTTTATGAGTACCTTTCTTTCCTGTTATATGTGTATTTGTACTTGTCGAGGGGATATATTTTGTTGGGGACCGGCAACCAAGGCATGAAGTCCCAGGTTTAGGTTAAGTATGTTTGAGGGAGGTCGGAGTAGTCATTGCCTCCTGTAAAGACATTGTCAGGCATCGAAAGATGTGTTTTAGAAGGAAGTCCTAGTGGCCCTGTTCTGCTAGCCTGTTAGGCAGCTGTTCTAGGAGTTCTTGTTAGTAGTGAGGCAGTTAGAGAAGCTTGCCAGAAGATAATAATGATGATGCCAAGAAACCCTGAACATCCTACAAGATGAATATAAATACGAAGGTGTGTAAAAAGGGATTCTAACCCCTATCAAAGGAAAAAAAAGGAATGAAAATGTATAAGCAGTTGATCATCGCCTTGCGAAGGCCTGGTAGGTTCCTGGGGACGAGTCAGACTCGGGGCCGATATCTTGTCTTCCTAGGGGTGGCTTCTTGCTGGAAAAAAAAAAACAAAACAAGGAAGGTTGGAGCGAAAATAAAAGTGAGCGTTAGAAAAGGATTAAGTGTCGCCTTGCGAGGGCTTGGTAGGTTCTTGGGTGTTGAGACAGGTCCTAAGGCCGATGCCCTGTTCTCCTTGGGTCACTACGCTCAGCTCCCTCCTTTTTACATGCCCAAGTATGTTAATAAAATAAAAACCCAAAAAGAAGAAATATACTGATAGAAAATACTTCCTGATCAAGCTATAGGAGTCCTCGCCTAGTAGGAGCTCCTAGTTGTGTTGTCTTTAGTTGGTAAGTAGTTCAGACCACCACTTAGGGCAACCTCTTTGACAATTCTTTTTAGTTTGGCTGTGTTGGCACAGGTGGTCAGTCACTCGCTTCGGATCTTTTATTAGATGATGCTAGACCTACTCCTTGTGGATGTCATACCTTGGTTTGTCAGGGGGTAGGGTGAGCGTTGTGTTGAGTTTTATTATATATTTGTTTTGTATCAGCTTGATGCTTCTTTGGTTGTTTATGTGCAGATATGTTCGTGGATTCGACGGGCTGAGTCGCCCTATCCCGTGGTTGCCAATGAGAGCGCAATTTTGTGCCAAAAATTGCTTACAAATAGCTAAAAATTATGAATATCAAGAGGAAAATATTCAACGTCAAAGGCGGCAGCTCGATCTAGGACGATTTTAAGCACCAAAGTGCTTTAAAGGTGCCCGAGCGACAGTTATTGATTTTTCATAATTTTTCAGACAGTCATGCTGGTTGACACGAGTTACCGGTCAATGCGGGATGCCAAGCCAGACGCCCAGAAATTTTCAGAGCTCGATTTCGAGTCTAGACGGGGAAATGGCCAAGAAACCGGTCAAGATGCGAAGGGGTGGACTTATTTTTGGCCAAAGTGGGCCTGACCTTTGGGAGCCCAATTTTAAATGTCACATGAAAGGAAGATGAAAAAGAAGATGCCAAATCGTGGAGAGAGAGCACGCAGTATGGCGCCGATTTTTTTGCTTGGAGGATGGAGATGCATCATGCAACCTCAATGCAACCCCCCCAATGATTATTGGCAGTCATTCCCCTCTGGATCCTGATCATATCGCTTGCCTTCGCTCCTCCATTGGCGGTCCCTACGAAGAATTCTAAAATCAGTCTTTCTCTCTCCTCCCTCTCTCTCCTCTAAGGGGGGATTCATGCAGGGAGAGAAAGGAAGAAGAAAGAATGGTGGAGGCTTGTCCGGCATCGATTGGATTACTCCATGGGCTGGAAATGGTGACGTGTGATCGTCATGAGCATGAAGTGTTGCTGATTTTCAGATTTGCAGCCATGGACATGAAACCCGAAACACGCAAATAAGCGGTAATTCAATTTTTTCAAAGGAAATTTGAGATTTCATGGCTTTTGATTGATAAAATGTTGTTCATGTGGGCTAAAAATTATTTATGTTGCTGTTTTCCATGAGTATTTGTTGATCATAATCAGAAAATCAGAAAAACATGCATCTTGTGGCCCAAAATAATACACTAAAACACGTAAAATATGAAAAATCAAGGAAAAATGATGGTTTTGAGCATAAAAATGGAAGAATAAATAGGAACACCAACTAAATTTTCATTTTTTTTGCAAGAAGAAACTAAGGGCCACAGCCCATAACCTATTTTAAATTTTTAGTAATAAAATAATGCAGAAAGTAAGGAAAAATACAAGGAAAATAGAGAAAAACCACTAAAAATAGGGGAAAAATGTATTTTGGGTGCGGAAAATTAATGAAAATTAAGAACAATGTTCGTGAATGCTTGTGGGGACTGAAGCATGAGGATTTGTCTCAGTTCAGCCCCACCTTCTTGTTCTAGTGCGCCTCTTTCTATTTTTTACACATAAAATGATGGCAAAATGCCTTATAAATCTATACAACAATGCAACATTTGATCGATGGGAGGGTGGAGTGGTTAAAATGTGTCTAAATGCGGAGTAAAATGATGAAAAGATTGTTGGTTTTTGTTTGCATGCCATATAGGTCGGTGAATAATTATAGAATGAGAGCCTAGTAGCACGAGGGTTTCCTCGGTGCTAGGTTCATGCAGCGCCGCATAAGAACGGTAGTTAAAAACCATTAAAAGGATGTTTTCCACATGTGCACAATATTGATTTTATAATTGTTTGAGCACTTAGCATCCACACCATGCATAAATCATGGAAATATTTAAAGGTATCAGAAATCTTGGATGCACAGCAATTGCTTTCATTAGGACCTTGACCCACGTTGAGTGAGAGACATGACACCCTAAGCCATAGGCTAGTCATGGGGTCTAGGGGAAAGAGAAGTAAGGACAATGGTAAATTCCTGTATACGATTAAATGGTACCTTGAGTGGATTTTGTGCGAAATGTTTATATGTTGAGCGACGCACCGAGGGGCCAATCCCCAAGGTGTAGGAGAGTCGCCGAGGGGTGGCGGCACTCAGCTGTTGGAGGACCCCCTATGTTTGTGCTTCGTGCCATTAGGCAATGTGTAAGGGACTCCCTCTGAGGAGTAGTGGGTGAGAGAAGAGTGGATTACAAACGACGTAATACAAACACAAGATATTTAGGAAGGCAATGTGTGTGTCATCAACGCTCCTGGCTGCGAGGCCGTGGGGTTGTTGAGCGCGTGAGATAGAGGTCCGGCTAGTGCACGAGCCAGTGCCGGCCCGTTCTAGGTTCCATCACTTGGACAAGCTCAAATTGCAAAGTTTGTTGCACCAGGAGGTAGCTAAACATTGGATGAAACGGTTTCATGATCTAAAAGTGAAGAAATATACTTTTAAAAAGGGGCAGTTAGTTCTATATTACGATGTGCGTAGGGAGTTGTTTCCAGGAAAGTTGGAACCTCGATGGGATGGCCGTTACAAAATAGTTTGGATAGGTAAAAATAAGTCCACAGTTCTATTAGCTGATCTACAAGGAGTGGAATTTAAGAATAAGGTTAATCTTAATAAGATTAAACCTTATTATTTCTAAATATGCTAACGTGCTAAATGCATTGCACAACCATGCTGGGGTTGATTTGAGACCTGGAGGAGAGCTTAAATTGGTTGATGGGGCGATTAATTCCTTATTTGGAGTACCCATATCTCGAGCAAAGATATCATCAGGGGAGGCTTATCTGGTGGAGCAAGGGATATAAAGTGATTGAGCAAGAAGACGGTACCTTTGTGTGGAAAATTAAAGTTTGCTGCCATCACTGCTTACAAATATTGACAAGCATCCCTGTTGAGTTTAATGAAGAAGGTGCGATGGAGTCGTCAATTTATCCTTTAAATATGTTGAGCTTTGACTATCATAATTAGAGATAGGGGAGTTCTTGATGGCTCACTGTGTAAACCCATTATGGATGTATACATTATACTTTGATGGAGTGTCTAGGGGCCCTAATAGAAAAGGAAGTGTTGGAGTAGTTATCCGAGATCCCCAACGTAGAGTTACAATGAAATTAGCTACTTATCTTGGGGTAGGATTTACCAACAACATGGCCGAGTATAAAGCTCTGATTATGGGATTGAATATTGCTAAGAAAGGTGGTATTAGGCGGTTGTTAATAAAAGGGGATTCCCATCTGATCTTAAATCAACTCAATGGGACATATCCAGTCTGGAATCCTCTCCTTCGTATGTATCATCGCATTGCTATAACCCTACTTGATGAATTTGAGAGCATATCTCTTCAGCTCATTCCACGTTATTGGAATCAGTTTGTGGATTCCTTAGCCAATTTTGCTTATGGACCTCTTCTTTAACTGTGGTCCTAGTCTAGATATTGCTATTGATAATGAGACAGGACCTAGTTGCTTGTGGGAAATGTTATCAGACCACGCGTTATATGGCAGGCGATGGTTGATATGGGTAATGCAAAGAGTAGCCGAGACCCATCGACCACTATTATCTTGGACCCATAGGTTTATCAAATGACATGTTATTCGTACGCCTCTTGTTATATATGTAGGAGGTATGGGCCATAACTTGATGCATTTAGTTTAGGGCTGAGAGCCCTATTTTTCCCCTTGGAATGGAGTGTATTTGCATATATTTGCCTTTTTCCAAGGAGGGATCTCTATAAGCTAGGTTGTTTGTTTCATTAGGCCAAGAGAGACAGCTACTTTAAGTAGTTAATGTCTGGTTTCTTTAGGCCAAGAGGGCTAGTTTTTTTTGGGTTTTGATAATCCATCTCTTTAGGCCAAGAGGGCTAGTTAGTTTGCAGTGAAATGTGCTATTTCTTTAGGCCAAGAGGGCCCTATCTCTATTTGGTGCAGGTACTTTTAATGCTTTGTTGTTTTAGTGATTGCACCATACATGTTGACGAAGTCGCTGGAGGGAGGCTTTGCTGCAAAGGAGCTTCCTGTGGCCATTCTAGGTGGTTTTGTCCCCTTTTTGAGTTTTTTCCCGTAAGCAATTAATGGTATATGTGCGGGTGAGGGTTACTTTCTTTTGTTTGTTAGGGACAGGCACTTGAGGCATGAAGTCCCAGGTTCAGGTGTTCTATATATCTAAGGGAGGTCTGAGTAGTCATTGCCTCTTACAAGGCATTGTCAGGCATTGAAAGACCTGTTTTAGATGGGAGTTCTAGTGACCCTGTTTTGCTGGCCTGCTAGGTGGCCATTCTATGAGTTCGTGCTAGTTGTGAGGCAATTAGAGAAGCCTACTAAAAGAATGATGGAAAGAGACAAAACCCTAAAGATCTAAAAAAAAATATATGAATATACGGAGGTGTGTAAAAAGGGTTTTGACCCCTATAAAAATAGAATAGGAAAGAAAGAAAAATCCTTGAGCTATTGTTTATCACCTTGCGAAGGCCTAATAGGTTCCTGGGGATGAGACAAGATCTAGGGCCGATGCCTTGTCTTCCTAGGGGTGGCATCTAGCAGAAAAATAAAGAATATAAGAAGGTTGGAGTGAAAATAAAAGTGAGCGTTAAAAAATGATTAAGTGTCGCCTTGCGAGGGCTTGGTAGGTTATTGGGTACGGAGGCCGATGCCCTATTCTCCTTGGGTCACTATGCTCAGCTCCCTCCTTTTTACACGCCCGAGTATGGACAATCAGATGCTAAAAGGGATAAACTGTGCTAAAAAAGATAATACCTTTTGATTAGGCTATAGGAGTCCTAGCCTAGGCAGAGCTCCTAGTTTCGTTGTCCTTAGTTAGGTAGGCAGTTCAGACCACCACTTAGGATGACCTCTTTCCTTGTTCTTTTTAGCTTGGCTATGTTGAAGTAGTTGGTTAGCGACTGGCTTCAGACTTTCTGTCAGATTATGTTGGGTCTACGCCTCGTGGATTTCATGCCTTGGTTTTGTTAGGGGGTAGGGTATGAGATGTGATGGGTTGTGTTGTGTATTTTTTGTATCAACTTGATGCTCCTTTTTTTGTTTATGTGCAGATTTATTCATGGGATTTGACGGGCTGAGTTGCCCTATCCTGTGGTCGCCAATGACATATGATTTTTGATGCTGAGAAGTGCTTAAAAATAGCCAAAAATTACGAATTTCAGGGGAAAAATAGACTTCATCGAAGGCGGCGGTGGCAATCAGTACGATTTTAAGTGGCAATGCCCGGAAAGTGCTTAAAAGAGCCACTAGATGGCAGTCGGGGAGTTTTTATAAATTTTTGGCATGACAGATGAGACCCTAGGAGATGCTCGGCAGTAGAGGACTTTAAGACGGATGCCCAGGATTTTTCAGACCACGATTCGGGTACGGGACGTGGAAGAGGGAGTGCCTGGAAGGCCAAAGGCCAAAATGTCAAGTGCTAAAAGACTTTAGGAGAGCCTGTGACCCTTTGGGGCTCCCCAAAGGGAGCCCCAAAAATAAAAAAATGTTGGGGGGGTTTGTTTTTTTTCACGCAGGCAAGAAGAAGGATGCAATTCATGAATCCATATGGAGGAGAGATGGGTTATGGGGGCAAAGAACAACCCCCCGAACTGATCTCGGGCATGTTCTTCTTCCTATCTTCGCTCTCCATCGCTTGAATCTACTCCTCCAATGGCTGCTTGGTTGTGGAGATGCAGATCTAGTATTTCTCTCTCCTCCGTCTCTCTCCTCTAATAAGCGGTGGTTTGCATGTAAGAAATCAAGAAGAAGAGAGGCTGAAGGATGCTTGTCCGACTGTGATTGGATTCCTTCAAGATGAAGAGGAGGCTAAGGAAAGAGGTTCAGTATTGAAGAATGGTTTTTCGTCGGTCTGTGGGCTACCCGAAATAATTATTAAAAAACCTGCAACACGCAAGACACATGAGAGCGGAATTTTGGTGCCGGGAATTGCTTAAAAATAGCTAAAAATTATGAATGTCAAGGGAAAAATATCCAATGTCAAAGGCGGCGGCTCGACCTAGGACGATTTTAAGTGTCAAAATGCTCTAAGGACACCCGTGCAACACTTGCAAATTTTTAGTAATTTTTCTATGTGCTTGTGCGAGTCAAGGAAGCTGCCGACCAGTCCAGGATGCCGAGACGAGCTCACAGAAATTTTCAGAACTGGATTCGGACACCGTATGCGAGAGAGGCCGGGAAAAGGCCCAAAAGGCCGGTCAAAATTAGGGAGGTGCCCAAAAGGAGAAGTGAAGGGGTGCCTTTGGGGAGGGGCACCCCCTCCCTAAAAAAAAAAAACGAAATAGAGAGGGGGCGGCGTGCAGCAGCAGGCCGTCGCGAAAAAAACAGCCCCCCCCTCAATGCATAAATTTGCTGAAGAAGAAGCCATGCTGATGATTACACGAGGCAACTACATTACTTTCACGCTCCGCATCGCTCCGTCCCGCGCGAGATATGGCAGCCTGTAGAGAGAGAGAGAGAGAGAAAATCAGTCTTTCTCTCTCCTCCCTCTCTCTCCTCTAAGGGGGGATTCATGTGGGAAGAGAAAGGAAGAAGAAAGAATGGTGGACGCTTGTCCGGCATCGATCGGATCGCTCCACGGGCTGGAAATGGTGACGTGTGATCGCCATGAGCATGAAGTGTTGCTGATTTTCAGATTTGCAGCCATGGACATGAAACCCGAGACACGCAAATAAGCGGTAATTCAAAATTTTTCAAAGGAAATTTGAAATTTCATGGCTTTTGATTGATAAAATGTTGTTCATGTAGGCTAAAAATTGTTTGTGTTGCTGTTTTCCATGAGTATTTGTTGATCATAATCAGAAAATCAGAAAAGCACGCATCTTGTGGCCCAAAATAATACACTAAAACACGTAAAATATGGAAAACCAAGGGAAAATGATGTTTTTGAGCATAAAAATGGAAGAATAAATAGGAACACCAACTAAATTGTCATTTTTGTTGCAAGAAGGAACTAAGGGCCATAGCCCATAACCTATTTTGAATTTTCAGTAATAAAATAATGCAAAAAATAAGGGAAAATACAAGAAAAATAGAGAAAAAACACTAAAAATAGGGAAAAAATGCATTTTGGGTGCGAAAAATTAATGAAAAATAAGAACAATGTTCGTGAATGTTTGTGGGGACTGAAGCATGAGGATTTTCCTCAGTTCAGCCCCACCTTCTTGTTCTAGTGTGTCTTTTTCCGCTTTTTACACATAAAATGATGGCAAAATGCCTTATAAATCTATACAACAATGCAACATTTGATCGATGGGAGGGTAGAGTGGTTAAAATGTGTCTAAATGCGGAGTAAAATGATGAAAAGCTTGCTGGTTTTTGTTTGCATGCCATATAGGTCGGTGAAAAATTATAGAATGAGAGCCTAGTAGTACGAGGGTTTCCTCGGTGCTAGGTTCATGCAACGCCGCATAAGAACGGTAGTTGAAAACCATTAAAAGGATGTTTTCCACATGTGCACAATATTGATTTTATAATTGTTTGAGCACTTAGTATCCACAATATGCATAAACCATGGAAATATTTAAAGATATCAGAAATCCTGGATGCACAGCAATTGCTTTCATTAGGACCTTGACCCACGTTGAGTGAGAGACAGGACACCCTAAGCCATAGGCTAGTCGTGGGGTCTAGGGGAAAGAGAAGTAAGGACAATGGTACATTCCTGTATACGATCAATGGGTACCTTGAGTGGATTTTGTGCGAAATGTTTATATGTTGAGCGACGCACCGAGGGGCCAATCCCCAAGGTGTAGGAGAGTCGCAGAGGGGTGGCAACACTCAGCCGTTGGAGGACCCCCTATGTCTGTGCTTCGTGCCATTAGGCAATATGTAAGAGACTCCCTCTGAGGAGTAGTGGGTGCGAGAAGAGTGGATTACAAACGACGTAATACAAATGCAAGATATTTAGGAAGGCAATGTATGTGTCATCAACGCTCCTGGCTGCGAGACCGTGGGGTTGTTGAGCGCGTGAGATCGAGGTCTGGCTAGTGCACGAGCTAGTGCCGGCCCGTTCTAGGTTCCATCAGTGGTGCGTCTGCTGGGAGTCGCTTAAAAGTGGCGGTCCTCGAATCTTGGTTGTCTAGGGACCAACTAGCAGTTTATGCCAAAGGATACTGTGATTGATTCGTTATTTATCGATAAGCATCGTCTAGCAGAAATCCAAAAGCAAGAGAGAGACGAAAGAGCTAGGCGACGTGCTGAAACTTTTAGGAGATATTCTCCTAAGCGTAGCAGTGCTGAACCCTTACGAGGGAGTGGATCTAGTGGTCTTGGGGCCACAAGCAGTAAGTTAGGAGAAGGTGGAAGCTCTAGTGCTCCCCTTTCTTCCATAAGCCAGTCTACATCAAGTGCGGGAGGTGTAACCCCACCGTCCCCTATTCCTAGTGCAAATCCAATCCTCGTCATGGCGCAGCCTATTGCAATTCCAGCAGGAACGATGGATTTGCCGACTCTAGGTTACCTGCTACCCATTTTTAATGGGTTAGTTGAGGAAGATGCGAAACTCCACATTAGGGAGTTTCAAAAGCTGATGTTTAACTGTCGCATCCAAGAAGAAGGACATTTAATGATGTTCTTCAACATGACTCTCAAAGGAAGAGCTACTATATGGTATCATGGTTTAGAAGCCGGAACCATATTGAATATTGATTCATTTTATGGAGCTTTTCGAAGGGAGTTTGCCCCTGAAAGGGGTGGGCAATATTGGTTGCGTGTACTCAACGTGACCCGCCAAGAACCACACGAGGATATTCGTGCTTATGTGAAGAAAATAAAAGAGATTTTTCGTAAGTTGGACACCTCTATTCCTATCCCCACAGCTGCCCAATTGCAATATTTCCTACATGGTTTGGACTTTAACATCCAATTGCAGTTGAGTAGTGTCCCCTTGGGGGATATAGATACTGCCATTACACGAGCACAAGAGGTGGAATCCCGACTACAAGTAGCCTATGCTTCTCAAGGCAATTCGAATATGGGTCTAGCATTGGGAAACAATATGGCGATGGCCAATGGGAGTAGTGGCCAAGGGTTAGTGATGGCTAACCCTAATGGGAGAGGGAACATGATGCAGAATGTCCCTTTATTACCAGCTCCCCCTAGCATGTCGATGCCTACGGGCAGTCAAATGGCTCCAAATGGTGAAGGCCAGGCGGTCAATTCTAATACCATGCCTGTGGCTCAACAACCAGTGCCTAATCGAATTGTTAGGCCGATGGAACGACATGGTAATGACCAAGGCTATGAGTCGAGTGCTTCCAATGTTCTTGGCGAGATTAAGGACATGATGAAGCATTATACCGACATGATTACAGAGCAGTATCGACAAATAGCAGTTGATGTCAACTTCCTTAAAAAACAACAAAATTTGATAGGAAGTAGATTTCAGAGGAGGGTGCACCTTCGAGGTTTAGCTGCAAATGGTGTGGTGGGCAACACTATCCAAGAAATTGCCCAAATGTTAAGTGCGACATCTGTGGAAAATCCGGCCATTTAGCAGCTACTTGCTAGAGTAAGATCAGTTCCCTCGAGCGAGGTAGTCAGCAACTAGGGCCTCTTAATCATCGTGTGCAAGGAAATGATTCCCCTCGAGAAGACGGGCCTAAACAAATGCTTCAACGACCAAAGACTACAGTGGAGGAGCTACCTAGTGGTAGTGGGGTTAGTTTGATTGAGGCTGTACGCGTTAATGATGCTGAAACCTCTAATCTGCGAGCTGTTCTTATAAGAGGTCAGAAGGGTAGAGAAGTCGACAAGGATAAGCCTATCGACGGAAACCCTAAACAAGGCGACAAAGGAACGCAAGTTTTGGATCCTGCCATGGAAGGGGGACCTTTGAAGGCCGTGGAAAGTAAAGCCGATAAGGAATCACCAAAGAAGAAGGTGAAAGTTAAAAAAGAGGCAGTAAAGCTAGTTCAGTGACCTAAAGAGCGGATGGTTTGGCGTGAAAAGCGAACTCTATCAAACTATCATGAATTCGATTTGGCGAGCTCTCTTTGTGAAGTCAAGTCGGATGTGAATCTTTTACAGCTTATTAAGCTTTCCCCAGGAGAACGCAAGGAATTTAGAAAGATCCTATGTACCGGGTATATCGTAGAACGTTTGGGTATTGCGCGAGTTGGTGATGACTGGTTTGAGCATGCTGAGAAGCATTGCCCAAGGGTTGTAGCCTATGTTGATGGGATATTAGTAGATTATGCCATTGTCGACAAGGGATCATCTGTTAACATTATGAGTTCTGAACTGATGGAAAGGTTGGGTCTTGCGATCTAGAAAGATACTTCCACAATTCTCAGAATGGCAGATGATAGTTTGAGGCAGTCGAAAGGCTGCATTACTAAGGTCCATGTCACTGTTGCAAATGTAGAATGCCTGTTAGACTTTAGGGTGATTCGTTTTGCAGGCCATCCAAGTTACCAAGTATTACTCGGATGACCTTGGATCTTGCAAGCAGACTGTCAAGTAGATATACCCGCCGGTCGACTAATATTCGGCAAAGGTACCCAGTGTGTAGTGGTTGATGCTTATCCTGAGTCCCCACAGAGTAAGAGAGCTCCTCTATCTTCTACAGAATTGGAGACATTAGAAGATTCATCTGCGAGTGAGATATCATCGAGTGATGAGTCCAAAGAGGGATCCACCACTGAAGACATCTATCAGATCACTTTGAACGAGCCGATAGAGGGCCAAGATCGTATAAGAGATGCAGATGTTATCGGGCTAGACCTTGGTACGCCTGATGATTCACGGCCAATCAAATTAGGTTCTATGCTCAGCACAGCAAAAAGGGAGGACTATGTGGCCTTGATTCGGGAATTCCGTGATATCTTTGCTTGGAGTTATGATGAGCTGAGAGGCATTCCTCCTAGTCTTGCTATCCATACAATTCCGTTGAAAGAGGGCAGTCGTCCTGTACGACAGAAAGTAAGGCGTATGTCTTTCGAACTGAGGGACGGGCTGTTTGATGAGTTACAGAAGCTTCGGAAAGCAGGTTTGATTTTTCCTGTGCAACACACGGAATGGTGTTCGCCAGTTTTGATCAGAAAAAAGAAAAATAATCAAATTCGATTATGTGTAGACTTTAGGGAGCTGAATAAGCAGACAGTTAAGGACTACTACCCGTTGCCATTTATTAACCAGATTTTGGATCAATTAGCGGGTAGGGAGATATATTCGTTTATGGATTGCTTTGCAGGATATAACCAGATGGCAATTGCAGAAGAGGATAAGTTGAAAACAACTTTTATTACTGTATTTGGTACTTTTGCGTACCATGTGATGGCCTTTGGTTTATAAAATGCGCCTGGTTCGTGGCAACGAACAGCAGATAAGACATTCGGTGACATATCCCCTGAAGAGTTGAAGGTGTTTATTGATGACTTAGGGGCTGCCACCGTGAGAGGAAGGCAGTTGATCATTTTAAGAAAATTCTTTGAGCGCTGTAGACAATTTTGTATCGCCCTAAACCCACGGAAGTGTGTTTTTGGAGTACCTTATGGGCTATTGCTGGGTCATGTGGTCAGTTCGGTAGGAATTGCGACACACCCCGAGAAGGTCAAAGTTATAGTTTCCATGGGTCCACCACGCACTCCGAAAGAAGTTCATAGCTTTCTGTCTTCGGTTGGTTATTACCGTAGATTCATAAACGCCTTGGCAGAAAGAACGTTGCCGCTTACAAATTTATTGTCCTTTAGCTGTTTGTTTATATGGGGTGACCCTTGTAAGGTAGCATTCGAGGATGTGAAACAGGAGCTAGCAAGAGCTCCCGTTTTAAAAGCACCTAAAAGAGGTGAGGTGTTCTATATATTCTCAGCAGCCACCATGTATAGTATCAGCTTGCTGTTTAGCCCAAATTTGGGAAGAGAAGTGGTATCATCCGATAGCCTTTGCTAGTCGAAAATTGGGCATTTCAGAGATCAATTATACCTACATGGAGAAGTTGTGTCTAGTGATGGTCTTTGGGACCAAGAAATTCAGGCATTATATTCTCTATGAGAAAGTCATGCTTTATACGAATGCGGAGGGGCTTCGACTATTGATGAATAAGCTACGGCCACCTGATCGTCTAGCGAAGTGGTTAATCACTTTGCAGGAGTTTGATTATGAAATCAGGAGTAAGCCACCAAGGTTGCAAGGCATCATGGAATGTCTTGTGGACTTTGGAGAGCCGAAAGAATCTGTGGCTGAAGGTAGTGACATGGAGTTGTTATTTAAAATAGATACGGCATCTATTTCCTCCTGGTACGCTGCAATAACGCATTATTTATCGACGGGAGAGGCGGGATCCGAATTATCTAAAGCTGAGAGAAGGAAAATTAGGCAGCAAGCATTAAAGTTTGCCTTGATCGCAGGTACATTATATCGGCAAGGGGTTGATGACATCTATCGCCGATGTGTGATGCCTGACGAGGTGCCATTCATTTTGGAAGAGTGCCACGATTCTGCTTGTAGCTGCCATTTTGCTGGATGGCTTACAGCACAAAAGGCTTTAAGAGCAGGTTATTGGTGGCCTGCCATCTTCCAGGATGTGTTTGCGTATGTTAAGAGATGCGATATTTGTCAACGCCATGATAGTCGAGAGAATAGGAAATGACCACTCACCTCTATTATGGCGATACTTCCATTTGAGAAGTGGGGAATAGACTTTGTGGGTCCTATTACTCCGTCGTCGACTACGCAAAAGAGGTATATCATTGTAGCAACTGACTACTTCACAAAGTGGTCAGAAGCACGTGCAACAAGGAAAGATGATGCTAAAGAAACTGCTAGTTTCCTTTTAGAGCAGATAATATGCCGTTTTGGTCCACCGAAAGAATTAGTGTCGGACCGCGGAACCCATTTCCTGAATAAGGTGATCAAAAGTTTGACAGAGACTTGGCAAATCAAGCATAACAAGACAACCCCATATAACCCGCAAGCCAATGGGCAAGTTGAAAGCACCAACAAGCAGCTTGTGGGCATCCTGTCCAAAATTGTGTCGGAAAAGAAATGGGATTGGGATAAAAAGTTATACGTGGCAGTGTGGGCCTATAATACGACCTTCAAACGAGCCACTGGCCATACCCCATTCAAGTTAGTATATGGGGAGGAGTGTGTCTTGCCTTTAGAGATTGAGCTGCCAACTATTTGGTTTGCCATCAATCATTCTTTGAGTGATGAAGATGCACTTTTTGAGCGCTTGACGACACTGGCACGTTTAGATGAGCTTAAGCTGCAGAGCTTATTGTACCAAGAAGTGGCAAAGCACCAAATGAAGCAGCTACACGACCTCAAAGCCAAGAAATACACCTTCAAGAAAGGACAGCTTATTCTGTATTATGACGCACGATGTGAATTATTTCCAGGCAAGCTAGAGCCCAAATGGGACGGGCCCTATAGGATCGTTAGAATAGGAAAGAATAAATCTACAGTCTTGTTAGCTGACCTTGAGGGGATAGAATTTAAAAATAAGGTTAATCTTAATAAGATTAAACCTTATTATTTCTGATTGCACTAATACTATGACTGCCTTGCAGGTCTAGGCGAGATCGATCAAATATCTGCAAGGAAATCGTTATAGAGGTTGGTGGGTCGTCTGATCCCTTATTTAGAACACCCATATTTAGAACAGAGGTATCATCAAGGAAAGCTCATTTGGTGGAGCAAAGGATATAAGGTGACTGAGCAAGAAGGCAGGACATTTATTTGGGAGATCAAGGTCTTCTGCCATCACTGCCTACAAATTTTGACGAGCATCCCTGTTGAATTCAATGATGATGGAGGGATGGAGCCTACAGTCCACCCGTTGAATATGCTGAATTTTGATTACCATAATTACGAGTAGAGTTCCCGATGGCGGGATATGTAAACCCTTTATGGACGTACACCTTGTACTTTGATGGGGCGTCCAGGGGTGCATGCAAAAAAGGAAGTGTAGGAGTTGTCATCCGAGACCCCCGACGACGCATTTTCATGAAGTTAGCTGCTTATCTCGGGGTGAATTTTACCAATAATATGGCAGAATACAAAGCCCTGATTATGGGTTTGAATATTGCAAAGAAGGGTGGTATCGACCAGTTGTTGGTGAAAGGGGACTCTCAGTTGGTTTTAAATCAACTCAATGGGACGTACATGGTACGAAACCCCATCCTTTGCATGTACCATCATACTGCCATAGCCCTGCTAGACGAATTTGATAGAGTGTCTTTTCAGCTGATTCCACGAGATTGGAATCAGTTTTCCGATTCATTGGCTAATTTTGCGTATGAAGAAGACCTCTTCTTTAATTGTGGCCCTTGTCCCGATATATCTATTGACGATGAGACATGACCTGGTCGTTTGTGGGGTATGCTTTTTGAACATGCCCTCTTTGGCAGACGATGGTTGATCTGGGTGATGCAGAGGGTAGGCGAGACTCATCTGCCTTTATTATCTTGGACCCACAGACTGATTAGACGACATGTGATGCGAACACCTCTTGTGATATACGCAGGAGGGATGGGTCATAATTTAATGCACCTAGTCTAGGGCCATGAGCCTCTGTTCCCCTGGGAATGGTATGCTTTGATGTCTATCATAGTTGTTTCCAGGAGGATGTTATGCGAAGTCATGTTTGATTTCATTAGGCCAAGAGGGCCATTTCCCTTTCTAGTGCGGGTGCGTTTAATTGGGTTTTTGTTTTAAGTGTTGTGCTGGACAGGTTTTGTGATTCGTGGAATTTGGTGGAGCCTGGAGGAGCCTTTGCTGCGATGGAAGCTTCTTGTGGCCAATCCAGGTGATACCTCTCCTTTACGAGTACCTTTCTTTCATGTTATATGTATTTGTACTTGTCGAGGGGATATATTTTTGTTGGGGACCGGAAACCAAGGCATGAAGTCCCAGGTTTAGGCTAAGTATGTTTGAGGGAGGTCGGAGTAGTCATTGCCTCCTGTAAAGACATTGTCAGGCATTGAAAGACCTGTTTTAGAAGGAAGTCCTAGTGGCCCTGTTCTGCTAGCCTGCTAGGCAGCCATTCTAGGAGTTCTTGCTAGTAGTGAGGCAATTAGAGAAGCTTGCCAAAATATAATAATGATGATGCCAAGAAACCCTGAACATCCTACAAGATGAATATAAATACGAAGGTGTGTAAAAAGGGGTTCTAACCCCTATCAAAGAAAAGAAAAGGAATGAAAATGTATAAGCAGTTGATCATCGCCTTGCGAAGGCCTGGTAGGTTCCTGGGGACGAGTCAGACCCGGGACTCATATCTTGTCTTCCTAGGGGTGGCTTCTTGCTGGGGAAAAAATAATAACCAAACAAGGAAGGTTGGAGCGAAAATAAAAGTGAGCATTAGAAAAGGATTAAGTGTTCGCCTTGCGAGGGCTTGGTAGGTTCTTGGGTGCCGAGACAGGTCTTGAGGCCGATGCCCTGTTCTCCTTGGGTCACTACACTCAGCTCCCTCCTTTTTACATGCCCAAGTATGTTACTAAAATAAAAACCCTAAAAGAAGAAATGTACTGACAGAAAATACTCCTTGATCAAGATATAGGAGTCCTCGCCTTGTAGGAGCTCCTAGTAGTGTTGTCTTTCGTTGGTGGGTAGTTCAGACCACCACTTCGGGCAATCTCTTTTGACAATTCTTTTTAGTTTGGTTGTGTTGGAGTAGTTGGTTAGTGACTCGCTTCGGATCTTCTATTAGATGATGCTAGGCCTACTCCTTGTGGATGTCATGCCTTGGTTCTGTCAGGGGTAGGGTGAGCGTTGTGTTGAGTTTTATCGCATATTTGTTTTGTATCAGCTTGATGCTTCTTTGGTTGTTTTGTGCAGATGTATTGTGGGATTCGACGGGCTGAGTCACCCTATCCCGTGGTCGCCAATGAGAGCGGAATTTTGGTCCCGAAAATTGCTTAAAAATAGCTAAAAATTATGAATATCAAGGGAAAAATATCCAATGTCAAAGGCGGCGGCTCGACCTAGGACGATTTTAAGCATCAAAATGCTCTAAGGACGCCCATCCAACACTTGCAGATTTTTAGTAATTTTTCTATGTGCTTGTGCGAGTCAGGGAAGCTGCCGACTAGTCCAGGATGCCGAGACGAGCTCACAGAAATTTTCAGAACTGGATTCGGACACCATATGCGAGAGAGGCTGGGAAAAGGGCCAAAAGGCCGGTCAAAATTAGGGAGGTGCCCAAAAGGAGAAGTGAAGGGGTGCCTTTGGGGAGGGGCACCCCCTCCCTTTAAAAAAAAGACGAAATAGAGGGGGGGCGGCATGGAGCAGCAGGCCGTCGCGAAAAAAACGGCCCCCTCCCTCAATGTAGAAATTTGCTGAAGAAGAAGCCATGTTGACGATTACACGAGGCAACTACATTACTTTCACGCTCCGCATCGCTCCGTCCTGCACGAGATATGGCAGCCTGTAGAGAGAGAGAGAGAAAATCAATCTTTCTCTCTCCTCCCTCTCTCTCCTCTAAGGGGGATTCATGCGGGAAGAGAAATGAAGAAGAAAGAATGGTGAAGGCTTGTCCGGCATCGATCGGATCGCTCCACGGGCTGGAAATGGTGACGTGTGATCACCATGAGCATGAAGTGCTGCTGATTTTCAGATTTGCAGCCATGGACATGAAACCCGAGACACGCAAATAAGCGGTAATTCAATTTTTTTCAAAGGAAATTTGAAATTTCATGGCTTTTGATTGATAAAATGTTGTTCATGTGGGCTAAAAATTGTTTCTGTTGCTATTTTCCATGAGTATTTGTTGATCATAATCAGAAAATCAGAAAAACACGCATCTTGTGGCCCAAAATAATACACTAAAACACGTAAAATATGGAAAACCAAAGGAAAATGATGTTTTTGAGCATAAAAATGGAAGAATAAATAGGAACACCAACTAAATTGTCATTTTTGTTGTAAGAAGGAACTAAGGGCCACAGCCCATAACCTATTTTGAATTTTCAGTAATAAAATAATGCAAAAAATAAGGGAAAATACAAGAAAAATAGAGAAAAAACACTAAAAATGGGGGAAAAATGCATTTTGGGTGCGGAAAATTAATGAAAAATAAGAACAATGTTCGTGAATGTTTGTGGGGACTGAAGCATGAGGATTTTCCTCAGTTCAGCCCCACCTTCTTGTTCTAATGTGTCTTTTTCCGCTTTTTACACATAAAATGATGGCAAAATGCCTTATAAATCTATACGACAATGCAACATTTGATTGATGGGAGGGTAGAGTGGTTAAAATGTGTCTAAATGAGGAGTAAAATGATGAAAAGCTTGCTGGTTTTTATTTGCATGCCATATAGGTCAGTGAATAATTATAGAATGAGAGCCTAGTAGTACGAGGGTTTCCTCGGTGCTAGGTTCGTGCAACGCCGCATAAGAACGGTAGTTGAAAACCATTAAAAGGATGTTTTCCACATGTGCACAGATTTTATAATTGTTTGAGCACTTAGTATCCACAATATGCATAAACCATGGAAATATTTAAAGGTATCAGAATCCTGGATGCACAGCAATTGCTTTCATTAGGACCTTGACCCACGTTGAGTGAGAGACAGGACACCCTAAGCCATAGGCTAGTCGTGGGGTCTAGGGGAAAGAGAAGTAAGGACAATGGTACATTCCTGTATACGATGAATGGGTACCTTGAGTGGATTTTGTACGAAATGTTTATATGTTGAGCGACGCACCGAGGGGCCAATCCCCAAGGTGTAGGAGAGTCGCAGAGGGGTGGCGGCACTCAGCCGTTGGAGGACCCCCTATGTCTATGCTTTGTGCCATTAGGCAATATGTAAGGGACTCCCTCTGAGGAGTAGTGGGTGAGAGAAGAGTGGATTACAAACGACGTAATACAAACGCAAGATATTTAGGAAGGCAATGTATGTGTCATCAACGCTCCTGGCCGTGAGGCCGTGGGGTTGTTGAGCACGTGAGATAGAGGTCCGGCTAGCGCACGAGCCAGTGCCGGCCCGTTCTCGGTTCCATCAACACACGATATGCTCCAATTTTACAAAGAAATTTGATTGTTTTTGTTGTTTCATGGTCCAAATGTTGTTCATATGCAATGAATGTCTGTTTGAACCTTGTTTACATTATATTTGAGGGTTGTAACTATAAAAATGCAGAACCTATAATGATTTAGAGCAGTTATTAAATTTTTAAAACCCGCAAAATGTCATTTTTAAATGAAAATTAGTAGTTTTTTCGATTTTGAGTTGGAAAAAAGGAGTGGAAATGGGATAAATCGGAGAAAATGTTAAGTTTCAGTCAAAATAATAAGCCAACACAAATAGATAAGAAAATACCTATTTTTCATGAATAATAAAAAGAAAAAATAGCAAAAAATAGGAAAAAGTAGGATTTTCGTACTTAAAAAATATGAAAAAATAAGATTTATGTGCATGAATGTTTCGCGAGGTTAAATCATGAGGTTAAGCCTTAGTTGGGCCTCATCCTTTGTGTTATAGTACGTGTTTATTATTTTTTTCATACAAAAATGACACAAAACAACCATTTACACCTATACAATGCAGCAACATCTAAACGGTGAGGGGGGGAGGAAGTTTATGTGACGATATAATTGCTGAAAAGATACAAATTCTGGTTTTCCTCTTTGTGCATAGCATTTAGGGATTGTTTCATAATTAAATATAGGCGACTAGTAGCACGGAAGTTCCGGTGCTAGTCACTAAAGCAGCGCAGCACGTGACACCTAGCTAAACTTTATGAAAGGGTTGTTTTTCGCACCTCATATGACTGGTTTTTTTAATCATAAAATGGTTGTGCACAATCGTCATACACCTTGCATCAAGCTTGTCACGTGGTAATTCCTGGAATGCATTGCAATTGATTGATAAACTTTGACCAACACTGAGAGGACATGAAACCTAAGTCGTGGGTTAGACGGGTGCTTCCATTGGGGAAAGCTTTGTGAGGCAAATCAAAATCTCCTGGAAGGCTGAATTATGAAAGAGTGGAGTTTGTGCGAATGTTATATGTGTTAGGGATCCATCTTGGAGCCAATCCCTGAGGTGTAGGAGAGTCGCAGTGGAGCCACAATAATCAGTCGAGAGGTGCTTCCCTATGTGTGTATGACCATGGGGAGACTAGCTCAAAGAAGCCTACGAGAGAGTATATGTACTTAGTGTCAAATGATATCTCATCACTAATATAATGTAATTTGTAATCTTCTCAGTAATGAAAACCGATATTTGCTGGATTTGCATGCAATGTAGTTTTCCATATGCATCGTTTATTATTGTTTTTTCCTTGAATATTACATTTATTTATCGAATTTATATGCAATACGATTCGTACCCTAAATTTAATACGTAGTGCTTTATCAAGTTCGTGTGCAAGTTCATGTGCAACATGTATTCGTTCAAATGAATGTAATGATAACTCAAAGACATAAATAAAACAAATAACAAGAGAATAAACAAAAAAAAGATGTGCCAAAGAATTTGTATTCATATTCATAACATTTTACATGGGATCCATTATAACTAGGGTTTTACAAAATCTCTTTGGAAGCTACATTCCGTATATGTTTTGGTAGTACACCCCTATCGTGGTTGATCTCTGTGAGGACTATCCTTCCATCGCTGGAAGAACCTTACTATCGGTAAATCTCTATCGGTGACGGTGACGCTCCTTGCATGTACTGCTGTTACATAGACCGAGTCTTCGAACAAGTCGATGACGTAAGCTTCGGCAGCTTCCTGTGTGCAAGGAGGGCTTGGGTAGTCCATCGATTGGGTTGTTGCAAGCATGTTCCATCTGGGAAGTGCCTCCTATTGTTCTTAATGAGTATGCCGTCCATAATCTCACGCACTAGCTTTTGGAATGGAGCCTTTAGTATCAAGAGGTGCGTGGTCTTCTGGTAATGGCGGATGATCTCACGAAGAGCCACTGTGCCTGGCTTCCGTCAATGCTTGCGATGCTTGTGTGGTGGTGGAGCTAGGGGAGGTGGCATGTGCATAGGATTTCTAGGGGGTGTCTCCAGGCCGATTGCTTGGTGTGTGTCATGCCTTCTAGGAGAGAAAACCCAAAACTCAAAAGTGAAATGTGTAAAATGAGGTGAAACTTTAAACTTAGAACAAAACTTTCAAAAAACCCTTAAACTTGAATTAATGTATCCAGGATTTGGAAAAATATGACCAGTGATCTGATTGACATGAAATTTTACACGTGGACTGCTCTAGGGTACATCAACTATAGATTCAGGGCCCTAGACGCGAGCCTTCGGACAGGTGTCCTAGAGACTTCTGATGGGCCAATTTTGTAATATCCATGAGTTTTTATGATGCCCGACATGTGGATGGAGTTTCACCAAATTTCAATTTATAAAATTGATGGTTCAATCATTTTTTGAAAATGCATTAAACTGGATTATACTTCACTGATAACAGAAAAACTCACCAGTGCAGCGAGTGTGTGCAAATGCATATTAAATGTGTTGTCAACCAAACTATGTGAAATACTGGAAACTTAAAAATTCACAAAAAATAATTCATGGGTCAAATGGAATATCACATATTGGATATAGTCTTGTGAGACTGCTAAATACAGTAAACATATAGTGCAACGGCCCATGTACAACTGATCACTGATGTGTGAGTAATTGCACATTGAATTTATCCTTTACAAAACTACTTTCAAAATTAGAAACTTGGAAATACGCACAATGCAAATCATGCCAAAATAGAATATCAAATATCAGATTTGGCATTACAAAACCATGATATACATGGTAGATAGTGCATTGCACCAAGTACAACTAGATCTAGGCAAAATTTAGCTCCATTTTTTAGACCATTGCTATCAAATACTTGAAGGTCTATTGGAAAGATAAACCAAAACTAAGCTCCTTACAATCTACAACCAAAACTGAGCTAAAAACATAGATCCAATTACAATGTAGCTTCTCAAAGCATATTGTTGACATTAAGATTAAATGCATCCTTGTTGTTGTGGATCCTACAGACAAGAACCATATCTATGGACTTAATAGTGATACGTCAGGTATAAATGGCTAAAACTTGAGAATCACCCATTAGATCAATCAAGTAACTTTCAGCTGCTTCTTGGAGAGCAAGCAAGGATTGGCTTGACCATCGCCCCACATTCCTTGCCTAGTTCCCTGAAAAGAACTTGTGATGATGCCATAACTCTTGATCTTGTAGTATTTCTTGCACCAACCTAGAGAATGGTGCCTTAGGAATAATCAAGTTGGCACTCTTCTAAAGTTTCCTTATCTCACGTACCACAACTATGCCTAGTCTCCATCTTTGCTTCTTATGTGTTGGAGGACGTGTATTACCAGCTGGAGTAGTAGTGGGAGGTGGAGCAACTAGAGCATGTAGACCACCATTTCTGGACAATGGCGAACCATCATTATTGACCACACTAGGGCCGCCATTGTTAGACACAGTAGCACCACCATTATTAGTTGCAGAAGGGCCACCGTTTTCGGCCACCAACAAGTGACCTTTGTCACTCACAGTACGCTCACTAGATTCAAAAGAGTGTTGAGCTCTTGCTCTTGCAGGTGCCTTCTTGATAGGAATCTTGGAACGTGCCATGGTTGTGATAATTAAGGATAGAAAGGTGGAGGGTAGAGTGAAGAGTAATGGGAAAAAATGAAAGGAGAGACTTGACTTAAGTATGAAACTTTTAAACTTACTATGGTATAAATGACTTTTAAAATTAAAAAACATAGTTTGAAATCGACTTTGAAAAACATAGTGACAAACCTTCTCATGTTAAAGATAGGAGTATTGATGTGTCATATCATGGGTACCTATGCTATCTTGTGGACTCTAAGTGCATCAAAAGTATTATCTTTATCTAGGTCTCCATTTCTTTCCATCTCTCTCCTAGGTTGCCAATCCTTCTGCATGGCGTTGTCTAGCTGTGTTGTTTTCATATCTTGCTTTTCTCACTTCATATATTGCCCTACTTATAAATTCTGCTTAAGAGGTTTTAGACTTATTTTCATTTTCCTCTTATCATATCTCTAATCTCCTATACCACCATTGTAATAATTGCCTCATAGAATTCAAATCATTGATGCCACCTCCATGATCAGTTGCCTTTTGAAAAGAACAACAAGCTTGCTGATGAGATCGTTCCATGCCTTGAGTTGACCATACTGCCAAACTTCCTTGATATGTAAAGTATGGACCATGTGCTTCAAGTATATGCTGCACAAGAAGAGAGATTAGAGACACAAACTAATTTGAAATGATGATTTTTTTTGTAATGGTGATAATATTGACCATGTAGTGTGTTATACTATTTGTAGTCCATGCCTCCACCATGGACTTATGAAATTTAGCAACTATCTCTTTAAATGTATTGGCATCACCATTCCTTAACCTCAACTTTTGTAAGAGAGCTGCTAATCTATCTAGGTGTATCCACACTTCTGCCTTTGCAATCCTCGTTTGTCCCCCATTGCTCCAATCCAGAACAACAAGGTGCAACTTTTTCCATGCTTCATACTTCTCTAGTTGTTTAACAAGTATATTGCCTTCCTCATCTCAAGGTGGAGATATAAACTTCCTAGCCTTGGGTCCACCAAAGCATGGTTTACAAGGGATATTTCCACTCTTTCCCTATTTTTTCTCGCCTTTTTTTATTTCTACTTGGCCCCCGTGCAATCCAACTTCAAAGAGGACTTGTTCTACCTTCTTGCATGTAGCATCAGCTTGTGAGACAGTCTACATCTTGTATGTAAAGCATATATATTCATATACTAGCTTCTCAATTATTCTAACCAAACAATGCAATGTGTAAAAGTGAACCCTTGTTAGTGGTATTTCCAAAATAGGATGCCAGTTTGGATCCACAAGAACTAGCATTCCATTTCTCATTACTTTTTAATCATGTGTTGGAGCACCTTGTTGTCCTGCCTTGGTAAGCAATTCTTTCTTTCCATCTTTCCCTTTCTTCCTAGTTTGCATGCATTATATGCATAGAAATTTTGCATTCACTGCGTTTGATAAACTAAGCATACACTTCAATGTTTTTAAATCATGTGCAAGATGCCATTCAACTTGATAGTCCCCAAACCCCTGGATGTGTAAAATTGCTCCATCCTTTTGCTATTGAATAAGTGAGGTTAAAAAAAACTTTAAGTTCTTCATGGTCCTCCTTTGGTACTTGAAATGCTGCAAGCTACCATATTTCATTCTCTGACTCTACACGAAAGTATAAAACATGGTTTTCATTGATGTTGGGATCCAATGCTGTCAATTCATAAGTGTTATACTCACACATTCAAGTTTTTTCCCCTTAATAGTCTCACTCTCATCAAATTTGAGGACAAATTTAAGCTTGCCTCTACATTCTTCCATAGACATATTGTAGAACTTGACCATAGCAATTTGAACCCTACATATATCCATTACAAAGTTGTTGGATGCATTCAATACAAATGCAACTTCTTTGGAACCATACTTCAATATGTGTATATTTTCCAGATGTGTTGGCTCACTAATTGGTTCTAAAACTTTCTCATTTAGTTATTTTCAAGCCCTCTTCACGTGAAATGGTTTTGGTAGAGGCATTACTTGCTTATTTTGGAAAACTTGCTTAAATCCTGTATCAAATTGTTGATAGAGTATACTATATAACTCAGAACTCAGTCTCACCTTGTCACATAATCCATGAGAATCTGTAGTAGTAAACAAGTTGCTCACATCCCTAAGATGTTCACTTGCGACACCATCTAAAATGTCCCTGAATTTATGATTTTCCATTGCATTTTTTACCATATCCTTACTTAGGAGTTTGGCAATAGTATCATTCTCTGCACGAGGGAACATATTTATCATTGTAGCAGATTGAGCATATATCCCTCTACCAACTTCCTTTGGTTAATTAGTGAATTGGTTTAACTAATCATATGCACCGACGTGCTTCTTTGGTTTTTAAAGTGGGCCCAATATCCAAAGTTTTTGTGATATTCCTCTTTATGTTTGGATTCTCCTTCTCCAAGTCCATAACTTTAGACTGTAACTCCATATTCTGCATGTGTGTAGCCTGCATAGCATCTTCAATGACAAACATTTCTTGTTGTAGGATCTGGTTCTCCCTATCCTTCTCAGCCAATAATCTATCCTTTTCCATCAAAGACTGCATATTCCCTTGTAATCTTGTCTGCATATTTGTAAAGGCTTGATGAACCGCTGCTAATCCTTATGTGACAAGTCTACATGTGTATCCATACAATCCTTCATTGCCTTCACAAATGAACTTTACAAATGATGTAAGATCTTCAAATTTTGTTGGCCTTTGAGTGACTGGATCGGGTGGATAAATGCACCCATCAACACAAAGGTCGACGTTATTTTTCCTTACATTTCTTTGTTGTTGCATCCTGTATCTTATTGCATCATCCCTTTCTATAGTTCTTTTGAACATTGGTCATCCTCTAATTGAAAGTGAATGTCTCTCTTTCTCTTGGTATGTCATGCACATGCATCCTGTAAAGAAAAATATATGCCAATTTTAACATTACACAATTACACCCCTTTGATTAATAGTAAGCTAAGGAGTTGATGCCAATTTTGTGATTAATAGCAAGAATGTCTAAATATCTGGGAGCTGTAGGTCAGCATCAATCCAGGAGCATGCAACTAAATCTGGATTGGCTCAAATCACACAATTACACCCCTTTGATTCACTATATTTGTGTTCTTTTTTACCCAGTTGGATCTTCTCTCTTTCTCTTGATTTGAGTCATGATAGACCCTAATCAACCCCTATTCTGCATGTAATCTTAGCTTTTAATCTACCTCTAATTAGCATCCAATCTTATCTTTTGTTCAATCCAAAATATTCTCTCTCTCTCTCTCTCTCTCTCTCTCTCTCTCTCTCTCTCTCTCTCTCTCTCTGTGAATTAATCAAAGATATTTAAGCACATTTATATAGAAGGTTGGCTAGTGGAGAACAATCACATCATCTTATCTTCTACCCTAATTTACTCTCTATCACTCTATCACTTATTTTCTTAGTTCATCTCACACAATCCTCCCTCTTCCCCCCTCCTCTCTCCCTCTCTCTCTTTCCCTCTCTCTCTCTCTCTCTCTCTCTCTCTCTCTCTCTCTCTCTCTCTCTCTCTCTCTCTCTCTCAAATGACACTTAAGGATTAAACAACAACTATGAAGAATAATACAATCACAGAGATTTTAAAAATAAAGATACCTCCATTATCACTTAATTGCTTGTAGTATAGAGTGTTCAAGAGGAAGATATCTTATAGAATAGTATTGAAGATAGAGATTGCTTATAGCAGGGTAGAGAGTGTTGTAGATAGTACTAAGTATTGCTTCAAAACAATTCGTATACAAGAAACCATATTTTGGAGGGAAGGAGAAGAGTACACAAAATTTCAAACAAAACTAGAGCTTTGAGAGAGAATGAAGAAATGCCTAGAAATAGGCATATACTTGTCCAAAAACAATAAGAATTTACAAGGAAACTCTCAAGTCAAAAAGGTGTCTCTGGGTTTAAAAAATCTTAAAATATGATGTGCACATAATTTTATATCATTTTTGAACTTTTGCCTTTTAAGAAGCAAGAAGGAGAATGATTCTAATATATTTTCATGTCGCAAAGTCATGAAGGCATTAAAGAGTCATATATTAATGATTGGATTCGTTTTTATAGAAAATAGAATTGTATTTTTTTAGTTATGAGGATTTTGAGAAAAAGTGACCTTATAATAAAATAATAGGTGAAATCTATTGAAAATACAAATACAAGATTTGCTTGATTGTAGAAGATCTCTTATTCTAATATTATTTTGGAATCTCTTTTTAGAGAGAGAGAGGTGAGAGAAACCCCTTAAGGGGAAAAAGAGAAAGTCCATATTTCTCCTAATGATCACCAGTGGAAGTAGCATTCTTCTTATTTGATGGGTATGGTTGTCTCTTGTGTGCCATTATGGGCATTTTATATATCAATATCCATCAACACTGCTTGATCATACATTTGTTTTGTTGATGTTGCAATGATGGCAACACAATTGTTTCTGTTTAGTTGTTAGCTTATTATCCTTTGAGTGATTTGTATCACTTGGTGAAAAGTGGTTGATTTTTGGTCATGTGCGCAACGTGAAATATAATGTATTAGTTTAGGTGATTTTTTAAAAAAAATCATTTCCTCTGGCATTGTAGGATGTGCTCAAAGCAGTAGTTGATTTAATTTTACTACGAAATGGGCCATTGGATCATTTGATTTTTGTTTCAAGTTGTCTAATTGTTGTAGAGATATTTGAGTTATGTTTTTCTACAAAAATTCTTTTACCAATGATTTTTTAATCATGGACCAACTAGCTTTTACTTGTATGGCTTGTTGCAAGTACCATGTTGCTTCTAGGCCTTTGAATAATGTTCTGATTTCTAATGTCTCTATGTCTTCATTCTATGCATGATGACTAGCTATGTTTTCAAAGTGTTTGATCCAGCTTATTAGATCTTCATTTGGTAGGCCATTAAAACGTTTGGGTCTGTTCTATTTTGAGGCTGATTTGCACAAGAAGATTGGCCAAAGTTTGGTTGGTGTTATTGGTGTGAAGCACAAAGAAAGAAACTACATGGAACATTTGTCCCATGGTGCTTTGGTGTTCTTTTACCAGAAATTTGATAGTCGTGTTGGCATCCTCATAGAGTGGGGAGCTAGGGTGAGACTATGGAGATGCAACTCTTCTCATAACTATGCGTCTTTTTTAAATTCTTGTGTATCAAGAGTAATTGTTTGTGAGTATGCACATGTATTGGGAAGAAAGCTGATTGAAGAAAGATTATTACTTATTGTACCTGCAAAGTCTAGTGTGAAGATAAAAGAGGTAAATGTCATGCAGGCCACTAATTCAGATTACGATTACATACTTGCAGCTTCTTCATGCGATTCCTTACAGGCTTCTGAGATACATTCTATGTATGCTCAGTGTTGGCTTTTGGATTCGGATGCATCATTTTATATGACACCCTGTAGAGATTGGTTTCATACATATCATACCATCTCTCGTTCTGTGCGTCTTGGTGATGACAAGTCTCTTGACATTGTGGGCATTGGAGATTTTATGCTATAGTTTCCATCGGGTAGTTCTTTTTTTTTACATGATGTATGCCATGTACATGCGTTGACTCGCAGCCTTATGTCAGATGGACAGCTTGATAATGATGCCACGAGGCATATTCCACGGTGGATTCCGTGCCATGGTGGATTCCGTGCCACGGTGGATTCCGTGAGGTTTTACGGTGGATTCCGTAAACTTAGATGACCGGGGCTCATACACAAAGAGGATTCTTTGTGCGAGAAGTTGATGGGGACGCCTGTCCTTTTCGGGTGTTTCATTAATTTAGTGTGTACATGGGTGATTCCATAGCGGGTGATTCCGCAAAATGCATATTAAATTAATAAACGTTTATGAGTTTAGAGTGCGCACTCGTAATAAATTAAGGTTAGGATTTATTTCTAACCAGTTGATTTATTTATGTAGTTGAAGATTGCTAGGTATTCACTTTTGTCAGTTTAATTGTATTATTTTACTAACGATTGTGAATGCTTCAGTTGATGTGTAGAGATAGCAGCAGTGGCGGAGGAAAGCATTGGAGTCTAGCGAGTATTCGACCTTTGGATTATATTTTGATAGGCGCCACGCCTATATTTTGTTATGTCTATTGAGGCATTGATTATTGATTATTATTTTGTATGTGCCTATGCGCACGGATATGTTATTTCTATTTGGACATTGAGATTGGGCGTGCCAGACTCTATGGGCACCGTCCATTAGCTTTATTTCCTATTTTTGTAGAAAGCAAACTCAAAAGCTAAAAGCTTGTCATATTTTTGTAAATTGGGCTATTATTGAGCATGAAGATGGAAATATACATAAAATACATGCTTTGTGAAGCGCTCACACAAGGCATGGGGAGGAGATTGAACCCAATTGGTCTCTTGCTTCTTGTCATTCATGCTTTTACATTGTTTTTTGTGCAAAAAGGTAGAGTTCATTGTTCTTGGGGACCTTCCGGGATTCACTACGTGAGCATACTACGACCGATTTGCACACCAGTGGTATCAGAGCGGAGTTGAGATCAAGAGCTTCTAATCGCTACAATCTCGGGCGAAGGCGGAGCTCCAGGAACAATTGGGCTCTACAGTCAATCTCGTCGCAAACCGTCGATACAGGCAGACTTCTGGCGATCAAGAACCCCTGTTTCTACTCTCAGATCGCGAAGGACCAGGTTGTGCAGGCGGAGGACCATGCATCCATCTCTTTCATCAAGTCGTCAAGAAACAGTGAGCAAACTCCATAATCCATCTTTTTCAAAGCTTAATTGTTAAGCTTATAAGCTTAAAAAGAAGCTTATTGCTTCAAATCTTCAATCGTGAGGTCTCTGAGGACCTCTGATTTTTCCGTGTGGCGGAAAAAACGGCCCCCCCCCTCACGAATTGCGCCGTGCTGTCTCTTAAGCTTAAGCTTAAGACTCTAAGCTTTCTGCAAGTCACACAAGACAAGTAAGTTCATAAACTCCGGGTCCTGCGCATCAAAAGTCAAGTTCTGCAAGTCAAGTGGAATCAAGTCCTGCAAGTTCATCAAGTCAGCCTAAGTTCTGTAAGTCTGCAACTCTGCAAGTCGGCTAAGTCTGCAACTCTGCAAGTCAGACTAGTCAACTGGAGTCAAAACTGACTAGTGCTCAAAACTCCTAGAAGGCTTGTTCTTACGCAAAAACTCTGAACTGGAAAGTTGTTCGTGGCAAAGTGTTCTCTGAACTGGAAGTATTTTCAGCAAACGAAGAAGGAAATATTGCAGATTTTCTGAAAATTGAGAAAGAAATACCCAAAAATACATAGCCTTGTAACCCCGAATTTGAGCTACGCTCATCCCGCTAACCTGATTTTGAGTGAGAAAGGTTTATTGAGTTTTATAGGATGACGACCCCACATATGGATGATCCTATGGCTGAAGACGACCTACCTGAGCCTACCATGGAACAAAAGCTGGATCTAATCATGCTGCAATTGGAAGAAGAACGAAGGGCTAGGCAAGCATTGCAAGCGCAATTGACAAAATTACAAAGAGCATCTACCGACAAAGAAGAACCTCAAGCTGAAGATTTGATTCGACGTACCATCGACGCCACTCTTGAAGCACAAACCATTCGCAAGGAATCCAAGATAAGTAAACGAAGTTTCAAATTTCGCACTTTCAATGGCATACGAGAAGGAAAGACTGTTTTATCATTCATTAGCCAGTTTGATGACTATTTCCATGAGGAAACTTATCCAGAAAAAGATAAAATCAAGTGTGTTACTAATCATTTGGTAGACAGAGCATCACTTTGGTGGACTGTAGTACGCAAGAGCATAGAATGTCCTGCTACTTGGGAAGATTTCAAGAAGAAGTTCATGCAGAATTTCCTTCCACCGCAATTTCATGAAAAGGCTATCAAGCAATGGGATCTACTTCAACAACGGGATCGTGAGCCTATTCCACAGTATACATAGCGTTTTTGGAATGCACTTCTACAGCTACGCATGCTTGAAGACGTACCAGAGACGACGCATAAGCGGAAGTATATGTCTGGACTTCTTGGACATTACTACGCTGAAGTGAACATGTTCAAGCCTGCTACCCTTGAAGACGCCATCTCACTAGCTCACGACACTGAAGATAAGTTACACGGAAGAGATAGACGACCACAGCAATTCCAAGCCAATGGTAATTATGGATCTAAACAATTCAATTCCAATTTTAGAAGGTTTAATCCAGGTCATTTCTCATCACCATCTTTCCGCAAGAATTGGGCTAAACCACCTGCATTACCATCCAATGTCAATCCAAATCCTAAGCCTATTCCACAAGCAAATCCAAATGTACCCAGACTTCCAGCCATTGCAAATAATGTAACCAAAGCCAAGCCAATAGTATGCTATAAATGTCACCAGCCAGGGCATCTCGCAGCAAATTGTCATTCAAAGAAGCCACCAGCACATATTAACTATCTTGGAGCCATGGACGAAGACGAGCATGAGGATATGCCTGATTTCACTGAAGATGAGGATGATACTACTACTTCTTCCGACATTTTACCAGGTATGCCTACTCCACATTCATTATTGACTATGAAATGTTTGGTGCATGGAAAGGAAAGAACTATCTTGCATGATGACGGTAGTACTCATGACTTTATTTCAGCAAAATTGGTAAAGGAATTAAAATTACAGACTGTACCTACGCATTATCGCATAAAAGCTGCATTTTTAGGCACTAGGTACAATGGCATACAAGAAGTACAAGATTTAGAGATTCAAATTGGTTCATATATTGAAAGAAGAAATTTCTTAGTTGTCCCATTACAGTCAAGCGACATTATTTTAGGAATGCCTTGGAGACACCAACATAATCCAAATATAGATTATTCCACGCACACAATGAATATTAATTTTCCAGGAAAATCTATTACATTATATGGTATGCATGCATCTAATATTTTTCCACTGCTTTCGCATACTCAAGCAAAACGTGCATTACGCAAGAGTACTAAATCATATCTCATTTGGGTGAATGAATTGCAAGCAAAGGAAAATCATATGCACCCTAGGCATAAGGAATTTCTTGCATATTTTAAGGACTGTTTTGCAGAAGACCTACCACCAGGTTTACCACCTTCACGTCCAGAAGACCATAAGATTGATTTAATCCCTGGCACACAACCACCTTGCAAAGCACCATATAGGCACAATCAAATAGAGCAAAAAGAAATCCAGAGTCAAGTTGAAGAATTACTAAATAGAGGCTTAATTCGACCTAGCAGTTCTCCATTCGATGCACCTGTACTCTTAGTCAAGAAAAAGAATAATACCTATCGTATGTGTATTGACTACCGAGCTTTAAATAAGATCACTGTAAAGAATAGGTATCCTATACCTAGAGTTGATGACCTTATGGACAAACTGCAAGGATCTTCTATATTTAGTAAAATTGACCTTAAGTCTGGATATCATCAGGTGAGGCTAGATAAATCTGACATATTTAAGACTGCATTCAGGACACAGTTTGGCCATTACGAATTCTTAGTCATGCCATTCGGATTGACTAATGCACCTGCTACTTTCAGTAGAATGATGAACCGTATCTTTTTGAAATATCAGTATTGTGTGATCGTTTTCTTTGATGATATTTTGGTGTTTAGTCAAAGTGAAAAAGAGCATTATGAGCATTTATCATTAGTTTTTCAATTACTGAAAGAAAATCAATTGTTTGCAAATCCTGAAAAGAGTGAATTCTTTAAGACAGAAATTGAGTATTTAGGTCATATTGTATCATCTAAAGGAATTAAAGTTGATCCTAAGAAAATTGATGCAATATTGCATTGTCCTGTTTCTAAAAACATGGATGAATTACGGTCATTCCTTGGTCTTGCTAGTTTCTATAGGAAGTTTGTACGTAATTTTTCATTACTTGCTTTACCATTAACCAAACTTCTTAAGAAAGGAATTGTTTATCAAAGGACTGAAAATCAGCAGAAATCCTTTGACTTACTGAAACGTGCATTAACTAATGCCCCTGTTCTACAATTGCCTGACTTTAATAGACCATTCTTCCTAGTTGTGACCGATGCTAGCGGATCAGAAATAGGAGCCGTACTAATGCAAGACAATCATCCAATAGCATATTCTAGTTCAAAGCTGAAACCCTCTGAGCTGAAATATTCCACTTATGACAAAGAACTATTAGCAGTTGTCTAAGCATTAAAACAATGGAAACACTATTTAATGGGTTCAGAATTCATGATAAAGACCGACCAGCAAAGCATTAGACATCTACTTAGCCAACCCCAAATTTCTGATCGTCATATCAAATGGGCTTCCTTCATTCAAAGTTTTCATCCTATCATTCAATACCAACCTGGAAAAGAAAATGTAGTTGCTGATGCATTGAGTAGAGACCTGCAATTCATAATATTTCTATCATATCTTTTGATTCTTTGATTGCTATGAAAGATACATATCACTAGGATATTACTTTTCATTCTGATTGGCAAAAATTAGTTCAAAATAATTTCATTCCTGTTGATTCATTGTCATATAATGATGGATTTATGTTTTTTGAAAAGAGACTGTGTGTTACTATTCCATTCCGATCTTTTGTTTTGAATGAAATTCATTGTCCCCCATATCAAGGTCATAGAGGTATCATATCTACATTACGCATGTTAACTGAAGATTTTTATTGGCCGCATATGGATGCAGATGTATCTAATTTTGTTTCTAAATGTTTGATTTGTCAAAGAATAAAGAGACATTATGGTAAACACTATGGATTATTAATGCCTTTGTCTATTCCATCTAAACCTTGGAAACATATTTCTATGGATTTCATTACTGGTTTACCAAATACTAAATCTAACCATGACATGATTTGGACAGTTGTAGATAGATTTAGTAAGCAAGCATATTTCATTCCGTGTAAGAAAACTTTAACAGCATCACAGGAATCACAATTGTTTTTGAAAACTGTTTTTACTAACCATGGATTGCCCAAAGTTATCATTTCAGATCGTGATTCTAGATTTTGTAACAATTTTTGGATTACACTGTTTGCAAATCTAGGCACAAAGATTGATTTCTCATCTGTATTTCATCCAGAAACTAATGGACAAACAGAAGCCACCAATAGTACCATTCTAGATCTTTTACGTGCATATACTATCTCTAAACCTCAGACATGGGATACTCATTTGCATTTATTACAGTTTGCATATAACAATACACCGCACACATCTACAAAGAAAGCACCTTTTGAAGTCATTTATGGATATAGATTATCTACATCTGTTGCATCTTTGTCTAATAGAATTCAGAGTGCTGATGATATTGCTACTATGCATAACAGTATTTTTGATGAGGTTAAAGATATGATTGCTAAAGCCCAACAATCATATACCAAACAAGCCAACAACAAAAGACAAGCTATGAATTTCAAAATTGATGATTATGTTTGGCTTAGAATAGAAAAGCGTAGACTGCAAAGTGTAGATATACATCCAGTTGTCAAATTAGCTCCTAGATTTTATGGACCATTTAGAATTATTCATAAGATTAATGATAATGCATTCAAGTTAGAATTACCATCTCATTGGAAAATTCACAATACATTTCATATTAGTTTATTGAGACCATTTAGAGGCCAATTACCTATCCACCCTATTTATGAAAACCCACCTTTATTAGAGGTAGAGACTGAAATACTTGAACCAGAAGCCATCATAGACACTGACTACATGACCATTCGAACTAGCCGGAGGTATTCTAGATATCTAGTAAAATTTAAGAACCATCCTGTAGAGGAAGCACAATGGATGCACGCTAGAGACTTAAATGCTTTCCCCACTCTGTTAGCTCCACATTGAGCTAACAGCAATTGAGGTCAATTGCTATCCCACCCCGGGGGTATGATGCCAGGAGGCATATTCCACGGTGGATTCCGTGCCACAGTGGATTCCGTGAGGTTTTACGGTGGATTTCGTAAACTTAGATGACCGGGGCTCATACACAAAGAGGATTCTTTGTGCGAGAAGTTGATGGGGACGCTTGTCCTTTTCGGGCGTTTCATTAATTTAGTGTGTACATGGGTGATTCCATAGCGGGTGATTTCGCAAAATGCATATTAAATTAATAAACGTTTATGAGTTTAGAGTGCGCACTCGTAATAAATTAAGGTTAGGATTTATTTCTAACCAGTTGATTTATTTATGTAGCTGAAGACTGCTAGGTATTCACTTTTGTAGGTTTAATTGTATTATTTTACTAACGATTGTGAATGCTTCAGTTGATGTGTAGAGATAGCAGCAGTGGCAGAGGAAAGCATTGGAGTCTAGCGAGTATTCGACCTTTGGATTATACTTTGATAGGCGCCACGCCTATATTTTGTTATATCTATTGAGGCATTGATTATTGATTATTATTTTGTATGCGCCTATGCGCACGGATATGTTATTTCTATTTGGACATTGAGATTGGGCATGCCAGACTCTATGGGCACCGTCCATTAGCTTTATTTCCTATTTTTGTAGAAAGCAAACTCAAAAGCTAAAAGCTTGTCATATTTTTGTAAATTGGGCTATTATTGAGCATGAAGATGGAAATATACATAAAATACATGCTTTGTGAAGCACTCACACAAGGCATGGGGGGAGATTGAACCCAATTGGTCTCTTGCTTCTTGTCGTTCATGCTTTTACATTGTTTTTTGTGCAAAAAGGTAGAGTTCATTGTTCTTGGGGACCTTCCGGGATTCATTACGTGAGCATACTGTGACCGATCTGCGCACCAGATAATGCTATGTATTTTGTGTCTTTTGGAGACTCTGCATGGAAGATTACTCGTGGCAGGCTTGTGCTTGCAAGGGGTGCCAAGTCTGTCAGCCTCTATCCCTTACTTATATCTGGAGCTACCTTGGATCATGTTTTATTTGTGAGTTCTATCCCCCCTGTATCCCTTTGGCATGCTCATTTGGGGCATATGTCTCTTAAAGGAATGAAAATGCTACGTGCTTTGCAGTATCTTCCACCTTTTGACTCTTCGCATTTTGATTCTTGTGATCATTGTTTGTATGGCAAGCAAACTAGAAATGCGCATAAAAGCTCTGGTAAGAAACGCATGGGTGAGCCCTTGGCTCTTGTGCACTCAGATATATATGTGGGCCCATGCCATGTCAGTCACTCCGTGGGTCAAAGTACTTTGTTACTTTCATAGATGATTACTTACGTAAGATTTGGGCTTATCCCATAAAGAGAAAATCCAATGTCTTAGATACATTTCAATGTTGTCTTGCATTAGCAGAGAACCAATGTGAGAATAGGCTGAAATGCCTAAGGTTAGATAATGGGGGTGAGTATGTATCACGTGCTTTTGATCAGTTTTGTGATGAGCGGGGTATTAAGCGTTAGTTGACTGCCCCTTACACCCCTCCCCAAAATGGTATGGCTAAACGCATGAATAAGACCATTCAGGAAAGGGTCTGTAGCATGCTTAGCTAGGCTAGCTTACCGCAGCACTTTTGGGCTGAGGCAGTTACTACTGCAGTTCATCTCATTAACAGGTCGCCTAGCAGTGGCATTGACTTTCAGGTTGTAGAGGAGGTATGGACAAGCAAGCCCCCCTCTCATGATCATTTGCGTGTCTTTGGATATGAGGCATTTTGCCATGTGCCCAAGGACAAATGCAATAAGCTACATCCTAAAAGGGTCAAATGCATTTTCATTGGCTATGGAGATATAGGAGAGATGGGTTACTATCTATGGGATCCCCAAGTGCGGAAAGTGATCCACAGTCATGATGTCATCTTTAATGAGAACACAATGCATATGCAGCCTAAGAAAGTGGTTGAGGTATGCAAAGTTATCTTTCAGGATGAGCCTCCTACTCCCATTCAACCCGCTCTAGGGCCACCTAAATAGCATGTAGCATCACCACATGCTCATGGCCTAGATGTTAGACATGGTAATGTTAGAGAGGATGTCGGTTAGGCAGCAGAGCCTCGATTTAGGCATTCTACTAGAGATAGACGACCTCCTAACCATTTACATGGTAATGTTAGAGAGGATGTCGGTTAGGCAGCAGAGCCTCGATTTAGGCATTCTACTAGAGATAGACGACCTCCTAACCATTTTGTGCCCTCTATGGATTATGTACTGGTTATAGATGTAGGAGAGCCTCTCACTTATGACGAGGCTATGCACAGTGGTGATTGTCACTCTTGGGAGAGGGCTATGCAGTGTGAGCTTGACTCATTGCATAAGAATCAGGCTTGGGATTTGGTTTCCTTGCCTTAGGGTAAGAAGGATTTTCCATGCAAGCGGGTGTACAAGCTAAAAAGTACCCCTGGACACCCCAAGCTGGCATACAAGGCCCGATTGGTTACCAAGGGTTTTAAGCAGTATCATGGTGTTGACTTTTCTTGTGGTCAAGATGACCACCCCACTCTTCGTCTTGGCCTTGGTTGTACAGCTTGACTTGGACTTGTACCAGATGGATGTCAAGATGGCTTTTTTACATGGGGACTTGCATGATGAGAATTACATGGAGCAACCTAAGGGCTTTGCAGACCCTGGCATAGGGAACACCTGGTGTGCAAGCTAAAGAAGAGTTTATATGGCTTGAAGCACGTACATAGGGAATGGTACCATAAGTTTGATGCATTCATGAAGTCACAGGGCTATAGCCGCAGTGCTATGGATCCGTGCTTGTACACGAAGAAAGCCCCTGATGGTTTTTTACTGATTCTGGTACTCTATGTGGATGACATGCTTTTAGCAGGGATAGCTCATGAGGAGCTAGATGCTCTTAAGTCTCAGCTCAAGAAGATCTTTAAGATGAAAGATTTGGGACATGCCTCTCATATACTTGGTATGTGCATTACGCTCAATCGATCTTAGGGACTACTCTATCTGTCACAAATGGAGTACATTCATAAAGTCCTTGAGCACTTCTACATGCAAGATGTTAAGCCTATTGGCTATCCATCACCTTCTAATGTGAAGGTTTCACAGGCCGATTGTTTGCAAACAGATGAGCAGAGGGCCAAGATGGCCAAGATTCCCTATGCATCAGCCGTGGGTAGTCTTATGTATGCCATGATAGCCACCCTTCCAGATATAGCTTTTGCATTAGGGGTTGTGGCACGTTATATGGCTACACCTGGCAAGAAACATTGGGAAGCCATGAAGGGTCTCATGAGGTACCTAAAGGGCACAACAGATATGTGTATTTGCTATGGCAGCCAAGAAACAGGAGTCATGGGGTACACTGACTCTGATTATGCAGGATATGCAGATAGTAGGAAGTCCACTTCTGGCTATGTGTTCACTTATGCTGGAGGGGCTATCTCTTGGATGTCTAGGACACACAAGTGTATGGCCCTTTCTAATATCGAGACCAAGTATATTGCAGTCACAAAGGCTTGCAAAGAGGCTATCTGGTTAAGTCGTTTGATTGCAGACCTTGGTATAACATATGCTATGCCTACACTGCATTCAGATTCTATGAGTGCCATTGAGTTAGCCAATAATCCAGTCTTCCATGCGAATACAAAACATATTGAGGTGAGGTATCACTTCATTCACGAGGTCATTGAGAGGACAGGTCTATTGACTTGGTCAACTGAGCAGAATCATGCAGACTTGCTCACAAAGAGCCTCGCTATAGAGCGCTTTACCTTCCTCAGGAGATTGATGGGCATTAGATGAGATGACATCTTTTTCCTCATCCTGTTATACATGTGTACATGTTGTACTGTCTTTTCTTTTTTTCTCTCTCATTGGGGTAGATTCGCCTTTAAGTGGGAGGTTGTTAGGGGTAAAGGAGCCTCCGCCTAGTTGCCCGTGTATTGCTACACTAACAGTACCTGCCCACTGCACAATGCAGGTGTGGCGGGCGGCCGTCACAATCACTTATTCTTTATTCTTTTAGTGACAGTTTGAATAAAGGAAGGCCTGGCCACACATTGTGGTTGTTGGAGTTTCCACTTTGAGTTTCACTCTCTCTCTTGCTCTTTCTCTCCATCTGCCATAGCTCTCACTGCCAATCTTCTTCCTTCTGGGTTCAACTTCCCTTTCAATATATGCTTCTAATTTCTCTTAAAGACTTGTTTCTTAATTCTATCTGCAACATCCTAGTATCTCAAGCCTTGATATCAGGCAACCAAGAAGGCAACATTGTTAAAATTGTAAGACAAAGCACAAATTTTGCAGCATAGAGTTTGAAGCCATGGCATGGGCTACAAGAGGTGCAATCTAAGCAACCAACATTGGGGTTTCTTATCCCCCCAAGCGGGCTATCCTCACCCAAGTGGGCTCCCAAAAATTTCTTCTCTAGAGGTCACATAGAATGAAACCCTAACTGTGTGTCTGCAACCATAGCCAAAGCTTCAAAGCTAGGTCCTTTTTAAGTTTTCTTCTCACAAAAGTTGCTAACAATAATTTTAATTACTAATTAATCCTCTATGGAGATCATTGCAAATCTAGAATCTCCAACTTAGGTTTGGACACCCTTTGTTGAATATTATTAAGTTCATAAAAAAATTGGCATATAGTGTGAGATGAGTGCTTGTAAACACTGATGCTATATTTTTCACTCATGGTCTTGGTGGTTCCAATCAGTATGTGAAAGATGTTTTATGCTAAGTCTAAATCGTGAAGAGATTAGTTTTTAGCATTCATTAAAGTGCTCAACTAACATCACTCTTCTTGACCTGTATAAGCTATATGTCAAATATAAGAACAAATACCATTTTCTTCTCTTTATCTAATCTATTTATCTAAAATCACATCAAAATTTTTCAGCTTGATTTATTTTTCTTGTAGTGTCAAATTTGTAAAGAAATAGGCATTGCCATTGCCATTATGCAATCGTGTAAGACTTTCTATCATGGCCTATATTGATGTGAAGCCTCAAATTCACAAGTTTGATGGGAGAGACTTCCACCCATGTCAGGTGTTAGTAAAGTATAAAATTATGGAGAGAGGCTACTAGTCATAATTCATCAAAGGGACAAAATCTATTGATCCATCCAATCCTATAGATATTGAAGATGATGAAAGGGCCCAAGTTATAATAATGTTGCACCTAGATGAATCTTTAATTCACCACATTGACTAGCTTGCAACTCTAAAAGAGAAATGGGATGAGCTTGAGAAATTATATGGTGCAAGAGGGAAGAATTCCAAAATCTTCCTCAAAACAGAGTTCTTTATCTTGGATTACAAGCAAGAAGAAGACCTCAGAAAGTTCATTTCCCATGTGAAGGGTCTAATGGCTCAATTAGCTTTAGTGTAAGCTCCAGTTTGTTGAAGAAGATGCCATTGCAATACTTTTAAAAGCCATAAGTAATGTCTTTTTAACTCTTGTCACTACCCTAAAAAATGTGCCAAATCCTACACTTGAAGGTGTCATTCATCAGTCTTGTTTAGATGAGGAGATAAGAAACCAAAAAGAAGGCAATTATCAGCTCATCATCTACCTTAACAAACTGACTCTTAGTCCATACTCTAACTACTAAATGTTTCTTTTGTAATAAAAAGGAACATATTGTAAAAAACTACTGGAAAATAATGCCCCAACAAGATAAAGCGCAACAAATGCAAAAAAATAGGGCATATCACTAGCAAATGTCCAAACTCTCCTAAAGTTTCCAAAGCATTGGAGGCTAACTATGTCTCCAAGCACATAATTATCAACTTTTCTAGTCCCGATTATACCATCTTTCCATAAACATCCTTGTTGAGTTGAGAAAAAAAATCTCCAAAAGAAAGTGATCCGGGTTTTTTACAACCTGGATTACTACCACAAAATTTGGCCAAAACCCTTATCAAGAGCTTACCATAGCACTTTGGGTTTACTCTTCAAGCACTAGGTATGCTACATTGCTTCTCGATTATGATAACTCTAGCAAATGGAGGAAACAAGTTCTTAGGAGGCATGTCAATGTAAAGGGTAAAAGGGTTGGTTATCTTAGTAAAGATGGAAATGCATTACACCTAGGAGTTGAGTGAGTGCATAGATTTTTCAAAGGACTAGCCTCCAACTACACATGGGCTCCGCCTGCATCACTAAGATTTGGAATCTATCACCATCATTAGAGGACACCTCACCCTAGCACACAAGTCAATATCCACATCATGGTGTCATTTGGATCTTACACAAAAGCTTAAAAGCATGGACCCCTTCTGTCACATGCTTATATGTATTTATATATATATATGGGGGACTAAAGTCAAAGTAGCTTTTGGAATCCGTTTTTTATAATCTCAATAACTCCCAAGGAAAAGTCAATTTCAAGAAAATTCTCGTGAAGCCCAATCGGTTTCAACCTGGTCTACAAAGTTGCAGAAGAAACTTTTTTCTGATTCTTCACGGATTTGAAGTTAGAAAGGTGCAGACTGCTGACTACATGCAATTTACTTCTCCCTTTCACCACACCAACTTTCCATTCTATCCTTCTTGTAAATATATTATAATAATGTGCTTTGGGCACCCACCTCTTGTAATCTAGCTCCATTTCTCTATTTTGTCTACCACCACCCTTGGCTTCTTGCATGATGACCAAGGTGGAGACTTGTCCCATCCACTATTCTCTATATTTTCAAAGATGCCATACATCTTCTAGGATTATGTTAATCAAGAAGATTAGCTTAATCTAATCCCTCATGGAGACTATATAAAGAGCCCATGGAGAATGGAGAAGAACAATGACAAGCACATGAGAGTACTCTAGAATACCCCCACGCTAGCCCATCTCTTGGAGGTAAGCTATGAGTAAGTTCTTTGATTATGTAGCATAATGGCAAGCTTCCTCTACCTCTTCTCCTCTTGTCTCCCTCCCCTCTTATCTCTCTCTCTCTCATATTCCAATAGAGTGTCTAGTGCATATATTCTCTCTTGTAAATTTGTGTCTTGGTTCTTTTGATTCTCTTTGAGAAAAGGGATGTCCTAGCCCATCCTCCCTTTGGCTAGGTGGTGCCCCTCTTTAGTTCTCTTAGTGAGGATTGGAGGTTCGATGGGTAAGAGGCAACCCGTTCATCATTTCAGCTCTCATTTTTTGTGCCCCCGCCTGAGGACATTCTCAACCACAATTCTCTACCTCCTTATGTGAGACGATACAACACATAGTGGTACATCCTCTACAACCAGTGCTCCTAGTGGCTCTTCTCCAATGCCTTTACCAACTCTTTTTGAAGCTGGTCGAAGTCCATGACTCCCACAATGGTCTCCTAAGGAAGCCCAAGAAAGAAAGTAGGCCTATCAGATGAGTGTTCACTTTAGAAATTCCATTCTCTCACAACGGAAAAAATCATGTTGCCATCAATTGCTAGGTTCTCATAATTGTGGTGAGTATTTTGCAAACAAAGTGAAGGCCCTTCCGAGAGGTTCTCGTCTCCAAGTCATCAAATCCCTCTCTCTCTCTGGGCTAATCCACATCAAATGAGGACAACTATACATGAACGGTGTGGAGTTTTGTAGAGGTGCAAAGTATGGAGACTACCTTCAACTGTTGCTAGCTCGAAGGTTGGGTGTGGTTGAAAAGGTGACCATCACACCTTATGAAATATATGTCTCCGAGGATGGACACACTAAGGCAAGAACAATCACTGGTGAGTAAATTCTCCGTATAGAAAAGTTGGTGGGTTCCAGAAAGAAACACTCTAGGGAAAATCCTTCATAATTCAAGAAAGTGCATTCCCTCTACTCCCTTAAGTAGTCTCTACTCATGAATAATAATAATAATGGCCCGAATTTCTACACCTTCCACTCTGTACAAAAAATCTGAGTTAATGTATGCAGCATCAGTAGGAAGATTTTCTTCCAGCAGCATCTTGTCATGTACTTTGGGGCTGAAAGATTAAGGGAGATTCTTGTATCACCAGAACCTATAATCTTCCCAATGCTAGACTACAATGCATCCTTCAATGTACATGTCTTTATCTTATTATAATAGTTTCTCATGAATCACCACGAGTTGTATGGACCTATTCGTCCACTTGCTATGCAAACTGTGCATATTGTAGCCAGCACAAAGCTTAGATTCCAAGGCATTATTAGAAGCATATTGGGGCCTAGACGTCTTGCTGAAATCAATGCATCTGTGAATCCATTCATCCTTCCCCTCATAAAATATAACTTAAGTCTAGACGTGTTCATCTTTGTACTCTACTAAAGCAACATGGCATTTCCAAGTTTTTTTGGGCACAAAGGGGAGAAAGCTCTAGACTTTTTGGATGACTTAGAAATGGCCTTCCTAGTCACAGGCTGGGATGATGAAGCAACCAAAGTACGAGCCTTCTCTTTAGTTCTAAAGAGTGATTCTCGAGTGTGGTATCAAGCTCTCTCGGAGGCTGCAAGGGGTAATTGGGAGGATCTCAAGACCGTATTCATGCACAAGTACCAAGATATAGAGCCACATGAAGATATTTGGAGATAGCTCTTAGATCTTCGCCAAACCATACCAGGGGAGTACCAAGCCTATGAAGGCATGTTTATAAAATTGTGGGATAAATGGACAACCTCCTTTGCCGAGGGAGAAATAGTACCTGATGTCTCAAGAAAGATTGTTTTTTAGCTGAACTTCATCCTCTACTAAGGAAGAATGTCAAAGGAAAGTTTCCCACATCCTATGAAGAATCAGTCACTTATGCCAGGGAGAAAGATAGAAAATTGAAGTATCAAGCCCAGTTGAAGTGGGGAGTTGAGCCCATGCAGGTTTTACCAACTATGCCAAGGCCTAGAGAAATAGCAGAGGCCCCACCTGAACCAAAGATGCCACAGCAAGAGCTTCTACAATGCATTACTAATCAACTTGAAAGCCTTTCGTTAAATTTGGTGCAAGGAGTACGGCCCCCTCCCCTCATAAACGAAGGCAATCGAGGTCCAAGGAGACAAGAAAGAGAGTATGTTTGCTATAATTATGGGGAGATTAGCCATGGTATATACTTTTGCCCTCATCCCATGCGTTTTCCAGGAAATGGGTTCCAACCAAGAAGGAGGGGACAACAAGTGACACCACCTAGGGAAAGGTTTGTTCCACCGAATCCAGGGCCTCCACCGCCGGTTCAAGTTCTTCAGCATCCTCGACCACTTGTAGAGGTGCCACCCTTGCCTGTCCAACCGCCAGAGAATCATGATGTTAGGATAATTAGTTTAGATGAGAGTGATGTCAAAGGGAAGGCCAAAGTAGTAGAGGTTGAAGAAATGCCGGTGAAGAAAGCCCGTAGAATTGAGAAAATGGAGCCTACACCACCAAAGAAGGTTGAAAATATGGAAGAGGAGACAGAGTCATCAATGGCTGCAAAGACACGCAACAGTAAAAAGAGGAGGGCTTGCTCACGTTGACACATTGAGCCAGATGATTTTCCCCTAGGTAAAGGTACTAGAGCTTATGATTTTCTTGCTGATGTGAGGGATCAAGGGCCAAAAATTTCATGGCCACAATTACTACATCTATCTCCAACAATGCGGCGACAATGGTCAAAGATGGTAAGCATTAGATCCACAAAGAATAGACATGTGAATGCAATCCAGACTAGAAAGATGAAAGATATTGTGCCTCTAGTGGAAGCCAAAATCAATGGGCAGAGAGTGTCAAAGACATATGTGGATGGAGGTGCAGAGATTTGTGTCATGACACAAAAGTTGATGCATCGTTTGGGATTAGAGGTAAATAAAACTACTAAGTTTGGGGCCAAAATGGCTAACAATGTAATGGTAAATTGTTTGGGAGTTATAAAGAAAGTCAAGGTAAAGGTGTGTGGAGTGCAATTGGAGCTTGACATGTATGTGATGCCAATGAAGGGGGATGGCTATCCACTCATTCTCGGGCGACCATGGCTAATGGGAATGAAAGCCAGACAAGATTGGGAGATAGGGGCTTTAGAGCTAAGGCCACAAAAGGGGCTGCAGAAAAAATGGAAGAGCACTATCTACAACATGAAGGAGGGCCGACAGGAGGATCTTGTGTTAGAGATCATCACTGATGAATGGAGTTCCAGCGAGGGTGGGTCATCTATGAAAGAGGGAGAGTCTTCTAATGAGAAGGAAGAAAGCTCTCTAGAAGTGATGGGGATTACATTAAAAGGGCCTTCTAATAGTGAAATTCTGCAGCAGCTTCCAAAGGTTGAGAAGGAGGGGTTAGAAAAAATGTTGGCTAAGGATCTATCAGTTGAGGAGAAGGCAGCCTACATGGAAGTGGTAATAAAACACTCTGCACTTTTTATTTCTGATTATGAACACATCACAGGTGTGAGAGCAGTACAACATCACATTAATCTAAAAGAGGGAGTACGGCCAGTGGTGCAACGACTACCACGGTTGGGAGTAGTTCAACAAAATGCTCTACTCACTGAGGTGCAACGACTTTTGAAGGAAGGCTTCATCTATCCAATAGGGGACTGAGAGTGGGTTTCACCTGTGGTGGTGATACCCAAGAAGAATGGAAAATGGAGGATTTGTGTGGACTACAAGCCGCTAAATGCTGCAACAAAGAGAGATCACTTTCCTCTTCCCTTTTAGGATGAAATACTCAACGAGGTGGCCGGGCATGAGAGATACACTGTTTGTGATGGGTATTCAGGTTATTTCCAGATCCGAATAGCTGAGGAGGATCAACAGAAGACCACCTTCATTACACCTTGGGGTTGTTTTGCTTACAAAGTAATGCCATTTGGATCAAAAAATTCCCCAGCTACCTTCCAACGATTCATGAATTATGTCTTCCAACCATATTTTGGAAAATCCATCAGGGTCTTTATTGATGATTTTTGTATTTATAGTTCTAAGGCTCTACATCTAGGGAAGGTGGATGAAGCTTTCAACCACCTCGCAGAAATGGGGGGGCAGTTAAACCATGACAAGTGTCACATTGGTGAAAGCAGTGTAACTTTGTTAGGGCATGTCGTAAGTGAGAGGGGCATTGAGGCAAATCCAAACAAAGTTAAGGCCCTATTGGCAGTGCCATCACCATCTTCTGTGAAGCAACTAACCTCTTTCATTCAAAAGGTGGGACATATGGGATGGTTCATTCATCTCCTCTCCCAATTCGTATTTCCACTACAACAGTTAACCCACTCTGAGGAGCTCCTGTGGAGTGACGAAAGCGAAAGGTGCTTTCACGAGGTGAAGAAGGCTCTTAGCACCCTTTCTATAATTTTATAGCCTTCTTGGGATCAAGAGTTTTTTATCAACCCGAGTTTTGGAGAAGATGCTCTAGGGGCAGCACTAATACAAAAGGATGCTAAAACTGGCCTAATGAGACTAGTTTACTTTTCTAGCAGAGTAATGGCAGCATCAGAACGACGGTACAAAATGGTCGAGGTGATGGTTTTGTCTCTAATGTTTGCTGTAAGAAAGTTTCGTCCTTATCTTCTCCCTAGGCCATTCACAGTGATCACGACAGAAGAGCATTTTCCCTATGCCTTACAACACATGGATGTTTCAGCCAGAATCACTAAGTGGGTGATACAACTCCAAGAGTTTGACTACACCTTCAAGGTGGAGGATTCTACTCGAGCTTGCCTAGCTGATTTGTTGACCCATAGATGCCATCAAAAGAAGGAAAAGGAGAAGGGAAAGGTAAAAGAGGAGATTTGTTGACCCATAGATACCCTCTACTTTGATGGGGCCTACAAGCGTATTAAAGACAAAGCGGCAGCAGGAATAGTGCTGTTCAATCCCGAAGGTGACAAACTTTATGGAGAACGTATCAGCTTGGAGGATGTCCATTCTAACAATGAGGCAGAATATCAAGCCTTGCTTTTAGGTTTGAGGTGGTGTCTCTCACATGGTGTCACTCGACTTAATGTTTTTGGGGATTCTATGCTAATTGTTAAGCAAATGAAAGGAATCTAGGCTTGTAAAAATGATAACTTAGCAGTGAAAATGAGAGAAGCTAAAACTCTCATGAGAAAGCTACAGAAAGCCCAAATCTATTTTGTGCCAAGGCGCACAAATGGCGACGCAGATACTCTAGCAGCTGAAAATTTGAAAGAGGTAATGGTGGGCATCATTGCAGTAAAGCTTCCCTTGTTTCAGGGTAAGTTTCAACTACAAGATGTGCTTCATTTTCTTGAGCATGGTGAGGCACCTACACATATGAGTAAGAGTGAGAAAAGGTGGCTGGCTACTAAGGCCACTAAATACCGCTTGATAAATGATATGTTGTATTGCAAAGGAAATGATGCAGTGCTTAGAAGGGTGCCAACAGCAAAGGAGATTATAGATGTGATTAAGAACTGCCATGAAGGGGTTTGTGGCAGACATTTTGCTCAAGAAATAACCAGCAGGAAGATTCTCCATGCCGATTTTGTGTGGCCTAATCTACATCGAGATGTGCAACATTGGTGCCGCACTTGTGACGATTGTCAAAAGGCCGGACCAAGGAAGCTAGTGCATGAGGAACAAAATCCCATAACTACATATGGCCCATTTGAGAAATGGGGGATTGATGCAATAGGGCCACTCCCACGAACTCAGTCTGGCAAGGAATACATCATAATGGGTGTGGACTACATGACGAGGTGGGCAGAGGCTTTAGCAACTAGTAGGATCACAACCCAAGAAGTGGGAAAATTTGTGTTTGAAAATATTTGTTGCAGGTTTGGCACACCTTTGGAAATTATCTCTGATCGGGGTCCTGGTTTTAGGGTGAACCTAGTAGGGGAGCTAATGGATATGCTAAAAATCAAGCACATGCATTCTACTCCCTACTACCCACAGTGTAATGGTTTGGTCGAAAAAGTAAATGGGCTGATTTGTAAGATAATTACCAAGCAAGTACACATGCACCCCAAGCACTGGGATAAAAAATTGAGTGCAGCTCTTTGGGCCTATAGGACTTCATTCAGAACCTCACTTGGATATACTCCATTTCACCTCGTCTATGGCCAAGAAGCTTTGCTTCCTATAGAGGTGGAACTGGCTAGTTTGCGTGTTTTAGTAGCCAGTCGAGAGAAGAATCAAGATAAGAAGTTAGAGGAAAGGATCTTGGATCTAGAGAGGCTAAAGTTAGACAGAGAAGCAGCAATCCAACACTATTCCATGTGGCTGAAGAGAGGAGGAAGACATTTAATAAGAAGCTGGCTAGCAAACACATAAGGGAAGGATCACTTATGCTATGCTATGATAACCGCTTTGATAACAGAAAGGATGCTAAACTTGTGTTGAAGTGGGAAGGGCCATTCATGGTCATAAGGAGATATCCAAATGGCAGCTATAAGCTAGGTGACATGGATGGGAAGGTTCACAAGACAAGGGTAAATGGATGGCAACTGAAGCCTTATTTTCAAAGAAATATGAACACTTTGGGCAGTCATTCAATGAAGAGCCACCGATGAGAGGGTGCAGTCATCCTTGCTCTACTGGACCATCATTAGCAAGCTAGAGGCATGAATGCCTCTAGCCTAAGGGGAGGGCTAATGATCCAGGTTTTTTACAACCCGGATTACTACCACAAAATTTGGCCAAAACCCCTATCAAGAGCTTACCATAGCACTTTGGGTTTACTCTTCAAGCACTAGGTATGCTACATTGCTTCTCGATTATGATAACTCTAGAAAATGGAGGGAACAAGTTCTTAGGAGGCATGTCAATGTAAAGGGTAAAAGGGTTGGTTATCTTAGTGAAGATGGAAATGCATTACACCTAGGAGTTGAGTGAGTGCATAGATTTTTCAAAGGACTAGACTCCAACTACACATGGGCTCCACCTGCATCACTAAGATTTGGAATCTATCACCATCATTACACCATCATTAGAGGACACCTCACCCTAGCACACAAGTCAATATCCACATCATGGTGTCATTTGGATCTTACACAAAAGCTTACAAGAATGGATCCCTTCTGTCACATGCTTATATGTATTTATATATATATGGGGGACTAAAGTTAAAGCAGCTTTTGAAAGCTATTTTTTATAATCTCAATAATTCCTAAGGAAAAGCAAATTTCAAGAAAAATCTTGCGTGGCCTGATCGATTTCGACCTGGTCTACAAAGTTGCAGAAGAAACTTTTTTCAAATTCTTCACGGATTTGAAGTTAGGAAGACGCAAACTTCTGGCTACATGCAATTTACTTCTCCCTTTCACCACACCAACTTTCCATTCTATCCTTCTTGTAAATATATTATAATAATGTGCTTTGGGCACCCACCTCTTGTAATCTAGCTCCATTTCTCTATTTTGTCTACCACCACCCTTGACTTCTTGCATGATGACCAAGGTGGAGACTTGTCCCATCCACTATTCTCTATATTTTCAAAGATGCCATACATCATCTAGGATTATATTAATCAAGAAGATTAGCTTAATCTAATCCCTCATGGAGGCTATATAAAGAGCCCATGGAGAATGGAGAAGGACAATGACAAGCACATGAGAGCACTCTAGAATACCCCCACGCTAGCCCATCTCTTGGAGGTAAGCTATGAGTAAGTTCTTTTATTATGTAGCATAATGGCAAGCTTCCTCTACCTCTTCTCCTAATGGCAAGCTTCATCTACCTCTTCTCATCTTGTCTCCCTCCCCTCTTATCTCTCTCTCTCATATTCCAATAGAGTGTCTAGTGCATATATTCTCTCTTGTAAATTTGTGTCTTGGTTATTTTGATTCTCTTTGAGAAAAGGGATGTCCTAGCCCATCCTCCCTTTGGCTAGGTGGTGCCCCTCTTTAGTTCTCTTAGTGATGATTGGAGGTTGGATGGGTAAGAGGCAACCCGTTCATCATTTCAGCCCTCAGAAAGCAAGGAAGAATATGCCCTCCTTTGGCCACACAAACTCCTCCAAGGTTTAGAGGTCTAGTTTGGCTATGGAGATTAAGAAGATAAGATAGAAAATGAAGGTCTCATGTGCACTCAATCTGAGATGTGGATAGGGGAAGCTCAATGGGTGAGAGGTGGCTCTAATACCATGTTATAATATCATAGTAGCAACATGGGAAAGTGTGCATAAGAGGGAGAAGCGATCTCAAAGTACAAGAACAAAATCTTGCTTAGTAAGTTTCTCACAAGTATAACTAGGTACTCTCACATGTTGAGAGTGACCCTTGCCGTTGTTTAAATAGCATCTAGATGGCTAGGGTTAGGGCTTTCCCTTCCCTCCAATCCATTCACACTCATCTACCCTTATCCACCCTTCGATACGGTGGGTTCATATGCCTATCTCTCAACATTATTTGGATTCATATTCATACTTAATAGTTTGTTAAGTAGTTAGATCTCAAAGGTGGTTATAGGCCAAGAGGAAATTTTTGGAGCTTGATGTGCATATTTTTTTACATTAGAGGAATATATATGTACTTAAAGTTAAAAGGAAAAATAGAGCTATTGAGTTTAATTTTACTCACAATCTTGATTGAAAAATAGAGTGTGCCAATAGAGCATGTGTCACCTTAGAGCTTTTGGTTGTGTGCGTGTAGGGCCCATGGGTGTGAACCTATATCTAAATTTTATTATAATTCAAGGTTATCTCAAATCTAGGATTGATCCTATGTGGCATGAATAGCATGCTTCCAAAGCTTTAATCCATTTTTATATCTTAAAAACCAACTTTAATTAAGATTCCCTTATTTTACAATGCACATGCTATCCTTATTCCTCTCTTCTTAATGCAATATATGTGCATCCCCCTAGAAATCTCTCTCTCTATGTCATACACACATGAGTGCATGTGTAAATGTATATATACATATATATTTATGTGTATTGGAACATTGCATGGTCTCTTTGTGTGGATCAAAGAATGGCCTATGGTTGCAAGAGATCTTTGTGTAGGACAAGAAGCCTATCATAGAGCTATGAATTTCTAAGTGAGAGCTAATTTTAAAGGTGAAATTCAAGCACAAAGTGTTGAGATTTGCAATCAAAGGTATTGTAGCCTCTTTGGATAAGGCAGTCCTAGGCTGAGGACATGCAAGCTCCAATAATCCCATAGGCATAGAGGAAAAGAGTATCACCTATCCAACTCTATTTAACATTGTACTTGCTTGTCATTTTCATATAAGATGAATGGAATGTCACTGTCATGTTGATCCTCAGTATAGTGTACTTGATGATTATCATTTACTCTTGAGTGAAGGTTCTTAGTCTCTATCATGTTAGTGTCTTCATGTGTCTAGTCAAGGTCTATGAGCCACTATAGTTGCAATGCTCTAGATCCCGTGTTTTCACACAAAGGTGGCCCAAGCCCCATAAAATAGGCAATTTTGGTGAAAAATGAAATGGTCACAAGTTAAGGAGCTAGAGTTCTCGTAGATACATTTCAACACCAAGATTCTAACACGTGTTCATTCGTCAATCAAAGTCCATTTAAACCCCCATTTAATGGCTGCAAGCTTTGGCATTATGAAGCAACTACTAGATCTAAAAGCCAAAAAGCATGTGACATAGGCCAAGATGATAGATTTCAATGCCAAAAAGTCACCCATCCAGTCAGAGCACAATTTTGAGGTTGTTTGCCCCTCCTTCTAGACCGAAACCACTTGCAAGCAAGTGTGAACATGAAAATTTGAACTAGATAGTTTGGTAGGTAGTACTTAATCATGGTTAAAAGAGTCGAAGATCTCAAAAATCACTGAAGGGGGGGGGCTCAGCACCCCTTCCTCCTCATTAAATTTTTTTTTTTGTGGTTGTTGCCATTTTCCTCCATCTCTTGGGCATGAGCTCTCAAATTTCTTCACTCTCTGATGCTTCAGACCTCCCAAGAGATGATACAGTGAATGAAAACTTCCAATTTTAGTCTCTCTCTCTCTTTTTACTCTCTCCTCTTTGTGACATGTCAAGAGCCCCATGAGAATGCTCGAGCATACACTAAGAAATAGAAGAGCTATTTTGCAAATTGCAAATCTCTATTCCTATTCCACTTGCTACCCAACTGTATACTTTTTACATGGATTAGACTTCAATATCCAAGTGCAATTGAATAGTGTTGCTCATGCTAATATAGACACTGCTATTACATGAGTGAGGAGATAGACTAATTCTCACAAGTGTTCTATGCATCTAGGGCAAGCCTAAATACATGTTTAGGTCCTAGAAATAATTTGGTAGTGATCAATGGATGTCAACGTACGACTAGTACACCTATGACCAATTCGAATGTAAGAGGAAGTATAATGCAGAATATGCTCATGTTAGTAGTGGCTCGTCTTCATGTTTCTATGCCAATGGCTGGCCAAATGGTTTCACTAAATAATGGGAGCATATTCTTAGCAAAGTCAAAGACATGATGAAGCATTATACCAATATGATAACAGAACAATATAGACAAATAGCCATAGATGTTAATTTCTTAAAGAAGCTTCAAAAGTTGATAGGAGGTCGACGTCCTAAAGAGGGTGATCCATCAAGATTTAGCTATAAATGGTGTGGTATTAGAAATTTGTTGAGAAACTTCCCTAATGTCAAATGTGACATGCATGGGAAGTTCAACCATCTAGCTAGTTCTTGCTGGAGTAAGATCAGCTCTTTTCTCCAAGGGAGTAAGTGGCTAGGTCTAATTAATCATCAAGCATAAGGGAATAACCTTTAGCAAGATGAGGTACCAATGCAAATATTTTTGAGAGGAAAAGCTATCATAGAAGAGATGCCTAGTGGTAGTGGTGTCAACCTTATCAAAGTTGTGCATGTCAACACTACTAAGACTTCTAATTTATGAGCCATTACAAGAGGATACAAGGTTAAATAAGGCATTAGAGATAATATAAAACCTATTGAGGCAAACCCTAAACAGGATGATAAGGGAACCCAAATCCTTCACCTAGATGTGGAAGTCGATCCTTTAAAACTTGCTGAAGAGGAAAAGTTGACTCCAATAATAAGGAGCTACCAAAGAAGAAAGTAAAAGTCAAGAAAGAGGTACCTAAGCCTATTCAACAACCAAGAGAAAGAGTGGTTTGGTGAGAGAAGAGAACCATTGCTAATTATTATGAATTTGACTTAGTAAATTCTCTTTGTGAGTTAGAGCTTGATGTGAATCTCCTACAACTGATCAAGTTATCTCAATGAGTGTGTAAAGAGTTTAAGAAGATTCTTTTTGCACCAGGTATATCATTGAGCCCTTGGAAATAGCCCATGTGGGAGATTACTAGTGTAAACATGTTGAAAAGCATTGCTCAAGGGTGGAAATATATGTTGATGGCATATTAGTGGATCATGCCATTGTGGATAGAGGATCCTCCGTCAACATTATGAGTTTAGAATTGATGAAAAGGCTAGGTATGGAAATCCAAAAGAATATCCCCACAAATCTCTACATGGATAATGATAGTTTAAGACAATCGAAAGGTTGCATTACCAAAATCTATGTGAATGTTTTTAATATAGAATGCATTTTGGTCTTTAGGGTTATTAGGTTTGTAGAGTGGCCAATCTATCTAGTATTATTAGGAAGGCCATGGACCTTACAATCCAACTATCAAGTTGATATACCAACTAGTCATCTGATTTTTAGTATAGGTGCTAGAGGTGTAATAGTGGATGTATATCCTAAATCTCCTCAAAGAGAGAGAGTGCCTTTATCCTCAACAAAATTAGACACATTAGAGGATCCTTCTGCCACTAGTGAAACTTCATCAAGCAATGAATGAAGAGAGGAATCCACTATAGAATATGTCAGGGTGCATAGTTGATGGTGCATAAATGTGTCCAACCCCGTCATAAGTGTAAGTAGGAAGGCCAGGGAGCCTTATGGTGCAGTGTACAAAACAGGGCGACGTGTCCTGTGACGACAGCAGATACCCATCTTGTGGGTGCATACGGAAAGGAAAACCTACCTTACACCAAGTGTCATAACATCCCTCAATCTCACCTCTCGGTGATTGTTTTGAGGACACACCAGTCACACATGACCCTCCTCTGATGACACTTTGGTTGAGAATACAGGAGGGCAACCCAATCCTTACACCCATTATTGTTATTCTCACAATCACTTGTGCAAAGGTTGTATGCCGTATGTGCATTTGATGGTGCAGCAGTATATCCCGCCATGTGCTGGTATACATTGTGAGAAGGAAGGCCAGGGAGCCTTATAGTGCATAGGAACAGATCGTGTGTTGTGCATTAAGAGGCCCAACCCATGTGTGCCACCCTCCATTCCACACAGCTCACCTTTCATTTGAATTGAAGGAAAAGGATTGGTCAGTCATCCCACCCTTTGTCTCACTCTCTGTTGATAAATACAAAGGGCAACCCATACTCACAACCCATCATGTTAGGATGAAAGCTCACATCACTCAATTGTTTGTCAATGAAGATCGCTTCGTCTGTTTCTAGCATTAGGGAATTGATGATAAGGCATTTTGTTGGTGTTAGGGAATCACAAGTTCTACGGGGAGTATAGAGATAGCACACCAAGGGAGGTGGCTTTGGAAATTTCTTCTGGAAAAGTGCTGCGATGTCAAGTCAACCACAATGCTCAGCAAAATGGGCCAAGTTTCACTAACCATGCACCTTCTATTTGCAAGTGATGGTTATGTTTTAAGTGTGGGGATGTTAACGTCCAATCCGACGACACGTCTTGTGTTCATGCAGAGTCGTTTCACCCTACCTAGTAAGGTTTTAAGTGTGGGGATGCGTCCCCACGCGTTTGCTAAGCATACATCTTGCATATGTGATGCCAGGAGGCATATTTCACGGTGGATTCCGTGCCACGGTGGATTTCGTGAGGTTTTACGATGGATTTCGTAAACTTTGATGACCGGGGCTCATATACAAAGTGGATTCTTTGTGCGAGAAGTTGATGGGGACACCTATCCTTTTCGGGCGTTTCATTTATTTAGTGTGTACATGGGTGATTCCATAGCGGGTGATTCCGCAAAATGCATATTAAATTAATAAACGTTTATGAGTTTAGAGTGCATACTCGTAATAAACCAATTGGTTAGGATTGATCCCACCCCGGGGGTATGATGCCAGGAGGCATATTTCACGGTGGATTCCGTAAACTTTGATGATCGGGGCTCATACACAAAGTGGATTCTTTGTGCGAGAAGTTGATAGGGACGCCTATCCTTTTCAAGCTTTTTATTAATTTAGTGTGTACATGGGTGATTCCATAGCGGGTGATTTCGCAAAATGCATATTAAATTAATTAACGTTTATGAGTTTAGAGTGCACACTCGTAATAAATTAAGGTTAGGATTGATTTCTAACCAGTTGATTTATTTATGTAGTTGAAGACTGCTAGGTATTCACTTTTGTCGATTTAATTGTATTATTTTACTAACTATTGTGAATGCTTCAGTTGATGTGTAGAGATAGCAGCAGTGGCAGAGGAAAGCATTGGAGGATAGCGAGTACTCGATTTATCATTTATATTTTGATGGGCACATACCTTAGGCATGGCGCCTATATTTTGTCGCGCCTATTTATTGAGGCGTTGGATATTTATTTATTATTTTGTATGCGCATGGACGCACGATTATGTTATTTGTACTTGGACATTGTATTGGGCATGCCAGACTCTTTGGGCACCGTCCATTAGCTTTATTCCTATTTTGTGTTAAAGCAAACTCAAAAGCTAAAAGCTTGCTATTTTGTAATTTGGGCTATTATTTGAGCTTGAAAATGATTAATACATAAAATACATGCTTTCTGAAGCGCTCACACAAGGCGTGGGGGGAGATTGCACCCAATTGGTCTCTTGTTCATGTCGTTCATGCTTTTTACATTGAATTTTGTGCAAAAAGTAGAGTTCTATTGTTCTTGGGGACCTTCCGGCATTCACTACACGAGCGTAGAGCATTCGATCTACGCACCAATATGTCATTCATGGAATATGCATATATTCCATGTCTTCAATCTACCTTAATGGTCCCTTGCCCACCCATCAGCCCTTGTCTTCCTTACCTACAAGGTCCTTCATAATTGTTATTTTTCTTTACACGGCGTTTTGCTCATTTTTCCATATGAACATACCCTAAGTTTACAAAAACCCAAATTCAACCTTACAGCCATGTGTATCCCTTTACACTGTATCTTTTTCCTTTTACCACCCCTTGTTCCAAGCAACGGATTGAAAGTTATTAATTTTTTAAGCGATTCGTGCAGATTGGACATTTTTCCATGTGAAAGCTCCTTTATTGTTTCAAGACACTGATCTGATGTGACAGCCCTGTCATATATCTTTCACTTGCCATTTTTCCTTTTTATTGCCAATCATTCCAATGTACAGTTTGTCTATTATTAATTTTTGCGGGTTTTCGTGTCTTTTTTTCCATGTGAACTTGCCCCATTCTCCTCATAATTCAATTCTAAGTGGCTAGACTTGACCAGCCCCCTTTTCTACCCATTTCTCCTTTTTCCACTGCCCTATTCCAACCTATGGATTTTTTACTCTTAATTTTTATAGGTGTTTTCGAGCTTCATTTTATTGTTTGTCCCATGTGAATGTCTCTTACCCCATCGGAACTAAGTTCTAATGTGCCCCCCCTGAAGAAAATCTATGTTTTGACATTTGTCCTTTTGAGTGCCCTCGATTTTGATGGCCCGATCATTAATTATTAATTTCTCAATCCCTTTTCAAGTACGATTGTTGGGTTTTTCCCATGTAGATGCATCTTATCTTGATCATAATTATGTTGTGATGTGATAGGATTGTCAGTCATGTCCTTTGGCACATTTCTCATTATTCCCGCACTTCGTTCCGATGAACGGAATCTCTGATATTAATTCTCATGTGCATTTTCGGGCTTGATTTTCACCTTTTTCCCATGTGAATGTCATGCATTCTCCCTGGACCCCCTATCGTATTCTTTCACTGTCTTTCCCTTGCCTTCTAGCACATTTTTTATTTTTACAGCATTTCATTTCGATGCATGGTTTGGGTTTTATTAAATTTTTTATGTTTTTACATGTGTACGCACCTCCCATGTTGCATGTGAACATCAGTGTTTTCTATTTACCCCTGTTTTGATGCGTCCGTCGCACCGTTCACCCCCGTAATGGTGTTCCCATTGTCTACGGGTCCTACTGCCACTGCAATTTTTTTTACCCTCGCCCTACACCTATGTGCGAGACGAGGGGGCTACCTTGTTTTTATTTTTTTAATCTTTTTTGCAATTAAAAAATTATAATCCCTCCCCCCTCACCCCCCAACGGTTCCCTCCTCCCCCTTTCTACCTTCTCTCTCCTCTCTCCTTCCTTCTTTATTCTTCTTTCTTTCTTTCTTTCTCTTACCTCCCCCCTCTCTGCGTACCCTCCCCTCTCCCCCATTGCCCCTCTCTCTTCTCTGTCTCTCTTCTTCTCTAGATCAACAAATTTCTCCTCCCTTACAGACATTGATAGCTAGGACTGTTGCTCTCTTAGATAGTTTTTGGTGTCCAGTCTATGTTGGAGACCTCCCTTGCATCCTTTCTTCAATCTATTTACACAAGAGTGTATACTTCCTTGCAAGACAAGGTGGATTCATTGACCAATCAGTAGAATAAAGCCTTGGAGGATTTGGCATCAGAAAAAGCTACCACGAGTGACATTGATAAGCAGCTAATTGAGGTGACTATTTTGATGGATAACCAAAAAGTCAAAATTTAGGATTTGGAAGCTAAAGTAGCTACATTAGAAGATGCGAATATGTCCTTAACGATTGATAAAAATGCAGCTATTGAGGACATGTTAGAGCTAGCTCATAAATTGGGAATTTGTGAGGTCAAGTGCAACGTTCCCAAGAAATTGTTGAGGCCCAAAAGAAGCTTATTGAGGAGCTTAATCAGAAAGTTGCCACTCTTTCTATTCCTAGCCCTTGTAGTTTCTTTAGTGGTATCTTCTAAGGAGGAGCTTGACCAATTGTAGCATAAAGCTAAGTTATGTGATGGATTTGTTGCTAAAGTAGAACGCCTCCAACAACGCATGAATTGTGTGGAGGAAGATTTTATTCGCTATACTGACTTGGTGTCACCACCTCCTTCCTTTTGGGTTAAATATCATCAGCACAGATTTGCCTTATACATATCCTTAAGCAATGTGGATTTGGAACCTCCAAAGGATGGATGGTCAAATCTCTGGTCTACAAATTTGTTGGGAGTTGTTCTTTATAGATTCATATGGGTTAGCAAAGGAAGATGTAGAACTTTATATTATTACGCTCCAAAAGTTAATGTTTAATTGTCGAATCCAAGATGAAGGACACTTGATGATGTTCTTTAATATGACTCAGAAAGAATGAGCTATAGTATGGTATCACAATCTACAGGCTGGAACCATAACTATGATTTATTTATTTTTGTGGCCTTCCAAAGAGAGTTTTTGCCTGAAAGGGGAGGTCAGTACTAGTTGGCTATGTGTTCTCATTACAACACTTCAAGAACCTCACGAGAATGTTTGAGTCTATGCTAAGAAACTAAGGGAAGTATTTCATAAGTTGCAAACCTAATACCTCTAGGGCAAACTCAAATCTGAGTCTAGGTTTTGGAAATACTTTAGCCTTGACAAAGGGAGGTCAAGAGACATCCATGAGTACTTCCAATGGGAGGGGAAGCATGATTCAGAATGTGCCCATGTTGCCAACTCCTCCCAGTGTGACCATGCCTATAGCTAGTCAGTTGGCTCCACCAAGCGTTGGATTCCAAAAAAAAACCCTAATGTTATTCCAAGAAATCAGTAGCCAATTCCTAATCAAGTGGTTAGTAGGACAATCAGAAAATAGGTAGATGACTCTGGTTATGAGTCAAGTGCCTCGAATGTCCTTGGTGAAGTTAAGGATATGATAAAGCACTATACTGACATGATCACCAAACGTGCAAATAGTTTTTGATGTCAATTTCCTTAAGAAGCAGTAGAATTTTATAGGCAATTGACACCTTTGAAGAGGGTGCCCCCTCAAGATTCAGTTGTAAGTGGTGTGGCGATCAACATGTTCCTAAGAATTGTCCAAATATTAAATGTGACACATGTGGGAAGTCTAGTCATTTAGCTAGTACCTATTGGATCAAGATTAGCTCTCTCTAGCAAGGAAATAGCCAGGTCCAGTCAACCCATCAAGCACAAGAAAATAATCTCCAACAAGATGAGAGACCGAAACAAATATTACAAAGAGGGAAAGCTATTGTAGAGGAGATGCCCAATGGCAATGGAGTAAGTCTTATCGAAGCTATACATCTCAATGGCACTAAAGCTTCTAATTTATAGGTCATTATGAGAGCTCAAAAGGGTAAAGCGGGTAAGAAAGACAAGGTAAAACCTATTGAGTGGAGTCCTAAGCAAGATGATAATGAAATGCAAGTCCTTAATCACAACATGGAAGGCAAACCTCTATGCTATTGATAGTAAAATTGACCCCAAGAAGGATAAGGAATTTCCAAAGAAGAAGGAAAAAGCCAAGAAAGAGGCACCAAAGCCTATGCAAAGACCAAAGGAGACAATGGTCTAGTGGGAAAAGAGAGCTCTTGCTAACTATCATGAATTTGATTTAGCAAGTTCTCTTTGCATAGTTAAGCCAAATGTAAACCTCCTGCAGTTGATTAAGTTGTCTCCAAGATTGCGTAAGGATTTTAAAAGGCACACATGGTATATCGTGGAGCCCTTGGGCATAGTGTGGATAGGAGATGATTGATTTTAGCATACTAAAAAGCATTGTACAAGGGTAGTAGCGTATGTTGATGGAATATTAGTAGAATATTCCATTGTGGACATGCGATCCTCCATCAACATTACGAGGTTGGAATTAATGGAGATGCTAGGGTTAGAAATCCAAAAATATGCCTCCATGATTCTTTGAATGGTCGATGATAGTCTAAGACAATATGAGGGGGTGCATTACTAAAGTCCACATGACTATTGCGAATGTGGAATGCATTTTTGACTTTAGAGTAATCAATTTCGTGGGGCAACCTGGCTATCAAGTAGTGCTAGGTAGGCCATGGATCTTACAAGCGGACTGACAAGTTGATATACCCACTGGTCAGTTGATCTTTGGCAGAGGTGCTAGACATGTGGTAGTAGATGCCTACCTTGAATCTCTTCAAAGTAAGAGAGTTTCTTTATCCTCTATGGAGATAGATACATTAGAGGATGCACCTAGTAGTGAGACATCATCAAGTGACAAATCCAATGATGGGTCCACTACACAGAGGATATCTATCAAGTAACTTTAAATGAGCCAATAGAGGATCAAGAGAGGATAAGAGAAATAGACGTAATTGAGTTGGACCTTGGGATGATGAATGATTCACAGCCAATCAAATTAGGTTCCATGCTCAATTTGGAAGAAAGGGAGGACTATGTGTCCTTGAATTAGGAATTCTGTGACATCTTTGCTTGGAGTTATGATGAGTTGAGAGGTATTCCTTCCAGTCTGGCTATTCATACCATTCTCCTAAAGGAAGGTAGATGCCTTATGTGACAAAATGTAAGGGGTATGCCTTTCAAATTAAGAGATAGGTTTTTCGAGGAGTTGACAAAACCACGAAAAGTTGGCATGATATTTTTGCATAAAGCCCAAAGGAGTGCATGATCTTCATTGAGTGGGACTTCCACCCATCCACCATGCACTTCTCGACCAATTCTCATCCTGCCCCAACGCTACCTTTATTACCACATATAATTATGCTAGGATACTTAGGATTTTACTCAAACAAAAGCCCACGATATAAGAGGCCCGATTCCCACCACTCTTTTTTTAATCTAAATGCAAGTATAAATAGTTGCACGATGGCTCGTCTAATGATGAGGGTTGTGCTCTTGCCTTCTTTTTGCATATCCATCATCTTGGAATATATGAATGATAGCCGCTTCACTAGGTGTAGCCACCCCTTCCTATCAATGGTACCTCTAAATGTACGCATTAACCTAAAAGGCTACTTGCATAGTAGATCCTTCCTTACCAAGTCTCTTAGGCCCTTGTAGCATAGCCCCTGAAGAGCATATGGATGACATCTAGCATACTTTCTTACCATGAATTAAGTGTCAAAAAGAAAGAAAGAAAATGAGTAAAAGGAAAGGTGAAGAAGAAAGGTGAAAAGGACAAGAAAAGACAAAGAACAAGCACAAGAAAATGACTAAATAGAATTCTCATGTAATATTAGAGTGCCACAACCACTGCACCTAGGGGCTCTCAAGTTAGGTTTGTCTGGTGGCCTCGGTCGAGTGGCCTTGGTCAGTTGGCTCCATGCCTAAACCTCTATCCCTCCCTGTCCCTCCACTTCATGCTTAGGGCACATCAAGGGCAAGATACACCTAAGGAGTTTGTGCTTGCCTAGACCTTTCTTCCTAAGTCACACCCACAACACCTCCCCTGTACAAAAACTAACTCCTCAAGTGTGGGACAATACCACATGCTTCCCTACAATTAAACCCAACTCCTAGTCTCACTAGCACCACGGACACCATCATGCACTACACGGTGAGGTAGGCACATCCCCAAGTAGTGCATTTCTCCTTTTTTTTTAAGGTTCACTCAACAATTGCGATCAACCATTGATATTGGAGACCCCGATATCCAATCAAATATATCCTCAACCTCTACAATATCTCATTCAATTTTGTGATGCTTCTTCTTCTTGTCCAATATCCATGAAGCCCCATCATCGACAGACATGGAAACCCTTTAACCAACCAAGCCCTCATCAACAAGTGCCCGCAAAGTGCCATGGGATTGGCACTCCACTAGGAGGGGGTAATATTAATCCCAGTGCAAAAAAAAAAAGAAATTAAAAAGACAAAAGGCAAAGTGGAAAAAGGTGTCCAATCGAAGAAATAGGAGGGGAAAATGCCAAAAGCATAAGGACAACCTTAAAATTTTAGGGCAAGTAAGGCACATTTTAAATATAAAAGTGACTCTAAATCCTTGTAAAAGATTACAAGGCTCCCTGCTATGCAATTTGTAAATATAGATGGGCATGGGTGAAGACATGATGCAAATAGGAATGTAATAGGAAAAAAAGACCTAGGCTAAAATGGCCGCGCATATAAAAAAGTAATGGGTGCCAAATGGGATTAGTGTTAGGATTTCTTTATAACAGGTAAAAAGTTAAATGAAGAAGCTCATTCTTGAGTGTGGCCAAAAAATTAGCTCTCCTCTTCTCTTCTTCTTCTTATTCTTTCTTGCTTGAACTTGTACTTGAGAGAGGAAGTGTGAGGGAGTGAGTGTGTGAGGATGAGGGACCATGGTGGAGAAGCTCTCCATCCTCTCCTCTCTTCTTATTCTTCTCTTCTCTTGTCTTGTCTTGCATGTGGCAATGGAGCACAGAGTTTGGAGCTTGAGGATTGAGCTTGCTTCAGCTTGTACCTTGGATCGTGGAACTATAGAACTGCTTGATAGAGGAGGCAACTTAATCAAGCATGGAGATAAGATCGCTACACTCGTAGGTGTGAGAGCATGTATGGCTATGTGTGAGGTAGTCATTGCACTTGGCTCGAAATTCTTGAAACAATAAGCAGTCCATGGGTCTTGGTGATCAAGCAAGAAGCTCCCACACCCTTCTTGTGAGAGATAAACTTAGGTATAATCCAAGCTTTAAATTCAATCTTGAGGAAAATTTTAGAGTTCTTTTCTCTAGCCCCATAAAGAATTTCAAGCTCATCCCATTTTTCCTTCGCAAGCTTTAAATTCAATCTTGAGGAAAATTATAGAGTTCTTTTCTCTAGCCCCATAAAGCATTTCAACCTCATCCCCTTTTTCCTTTGCATTGGAGGGCTAGTCACTGTGATGAATCAAAGATTCATCCAAATGAAGCATAATTATGGCTTGGGCTCTTTCATCATCTTCAACCTCAGTAGGGTTGGATGGGTCAAACTTCACTAATACCTACTATCAATGAAATTCTTTTTCATCAAACTTAAAAATTTGAGGTCTAACATCAGCATATGCAATAAGCATGATAGAAAGGTCTTACCAATTGCACTAGGCAATGATAGTCTCTAATTCTTTACACAACGGCCAAGAATTGCTAAAGCAAATGAAATTATGCTTACATTAATAAGTTACAAACTCAAATGTGATGTTCAACAAGATGAGATAAGAGATGATGAAATTGGTCTATGTGTTTATAGAGCTAACAGATAGCCTTACTATTAGAAATGTAGCATAGGAACCCTGAGTAAGCAAGGGTGCATAAGGGAAGGTGAGGTATGAATGAATTGGAGGCTGAGAAAACCCTAATCCTAGCTCACATTGAGGCTATATAAACATCCTGGAGATCACTCTCAAGTAGCGTAGAGAGAGTGTACCAGTTGTACTTGGGAGAAACTCAGTAAGCAAGATTTACTTATTACACTTGAGCTCTCACTCTCTCTTGTGCAAAATTCTCTTGGCTCTCACTCTACTTTTCAACATGGTATCAGATCTATCTCTAATCAGACAAGCTCCACCATAGAAAATTTTAACAATATATCCATTGGAGACCTCATTCTTCTCACTTTACCTTCTTTTCCACCATAGAAAATTCTAACATATATCCATTGGAGGATCTAGTGTGAGAAAAGGAGGCCATATCTATTGGGGATAAAGGCACCTCCGCCTAGCCACCCCTGTATTACTACACTGACAGTACCCGCCACTGCACACTGTAGGTGGCAGGGGCCCATCACAGTCACTTATTCTTTATTCTTTTAGTGATAGTTTGAATAAAGGAAGACACTACTACACATTGTGGTTGTTGGAGTTCCCACTTTGAGTTTCACTCTCTTTCCTCCTCTTGCTCTCCATCCGCCATAACTCTCACCGCCAAGCTTCTTCCTCATGGGTTCCACTTCCCTTTCAATTGGTATCAAAGCAAAGGAATCGGAGCTTGCCCGGCATTCACTTCAGCACGGATTTGAAGAGCTTCAGTGGCAGCCATGGCACCTTCATTTTCAAGTATGTTTTGATCTCCCGTCTCCTCCCCAAGCTTTCGAACCTTCATTGGCACCTTCTAGGGCTGCATCGGAGCCCCCTCGACATTGCCAAGTGCTCCAAAAATCACTTCTGAAGACCCCCAGCCCCCAAGAATAGCTAGTGCAAAATGAGATGCATTTTTAGGGGGTTGGGCTGATTTGTTCTTGACATTTCCGGCTTCTTCCCTGGCTTCCCGGCACTCTTGGCAACCTTCCCGATCATTGTTGGACTCCCCGGCATTTGTTATTGGCTCCCAATGATCTATTTAAGTGCTTCCTCCTTCATCCATTTCTCTATACATAATCCTAGGACTGTCAAAACAGGGCAGCACTTGATATTTACTATTTGATGCTTCTTGGCATTGCCCGTTTGATGCCTATTGATGCCCGATGATGCCCGGATGTTATGGGATGCTATGTCTATGCTTTGGGACTGATTTGGAGCATATTTGGGCACCGTTTGAGCTTCATTTAATAGTAAATATGATGTTGTAATATAGTGGGCTGAAGCTCATTTACTTGGTGTATGCATTGGTTCCTGGATACGGGGTGCTTACTGGAGGTTTGAATGATCATACCGATGTATTTGGAGATTGTCAAATGCTTCTTTTTGGCTCCAGAATGCTTTTTAGCTTGGAATAGGGTCCACCTTGGTCGTCATTCACTGGCATTTTGCTTCAGTTGGATTGCTTTGGACCGGTTTATGCCTATTTTCACTACTTGACATTTAGGTTTCTTGCCTTTATGCTTTGGTCAGATATGGATGCCACTTGGTCTTCCCATTCTTAGCAGTTACTTGGACATTTGTCTTCAGATGTATTTGACCATTTTGGACCTACTGGGCATTACACTTGGTTGTTAGTTACATGCTCTATGAATGATTTCAGGCTTATGCTTTACAGGTCTGAGAGATAGCTTGGGATTTATGCTCCTGTTGTATCCTACTGGGATTTGGCATGTATGATGATATGTACTCCATGTATTAGAGCATTTCCTGCTCTATTTGCATTTCAATTTACTTCCAGTGGGATCCTCTTGGTATATTGGGATGTACACATAGTCTAACTTACACTTGAGCTTGAGCTTGTGGGATAGTTACGTGCATTTTCTCTCTTGAGAGCTTTATGTTTGCACTTAGCCTGTAATGGGCTGATTTGATACGCCTATTTGAGTAGCTGCCTATCTCTATCATAGGTTAGTCAATTTTGTATGCATCTTGGATGATTTTGCATTGAGCTTCTTGCTCTATCAGTTGTACTTGTGCTTGGTCTCTTCTCTTACCCCGAGACCCATTACATGCATGACTTCTAGACCTATCACATGTCTCTTACCTGACAGGTTATTTGTTTGACAGTTCTTGGTACCTTCTTGGCCCTTGACACTCAATGTTGGATGTATCTTGCTACCTCGCAGTTGTAGTGACATATGTATCAGTGATTGCTTCACTTTGGGACAGTTTTACATACAGCTATCATTTATTCCAACAAGCTGAAATCTACAGATTTCGAGCACTTCTATGAGGGTAATGCTTACTATTTGATGTTATCTTGGTCATATTTGGTGGAGAGGTGCTTTTGTTGGTGATATCCACTCTTTTAGCTAGTTTTAGTAGTGGTTTTAATGCATTTTCTACTAATTATAGCAACCTGCAATTTTACTTTTTTGCTTTGATTTGGGACAGTATGGCTGGACATCTGAAAGACACGACTCTCTTTAACATTGCCAAGTTGGATGGTACTAACTATGGGTATTGGAAGTCCCAGATATGACAGTTTTTGGTGCAAAAATTGCAAATTAAACCCTTGCATTTCAAGGGTGTGAAACCTGAGGATATGGATGATGTTGTTTGGATGGAAGTTTATGAGCTATGCAAGTCTACCATTATCTTGTCACTCTCAGAAGATGTCCATTATAATGTTGTTGAAGATAAAAATTAGAGTGCATGGGATTTATGGGAGAAGATTCAGGAGCTTTATGCACAGTAGAGTCTTGCATCACAAATGTATTGACTGAAGCAGTTAATGGACCTTCTCATGAAGGAGGGGGCATCCCTATCATCTTATTTCAGTCAGTTTCATGCTATCATGAAGAATTTGTTGTCACAGGCTATTGAGTTCAAAGACAACTTTCACCCATTGTTTCTGCTTGGCACCTTACCTGAATCATGGGATTTCTTCCGTACTGCCATATGCACGAACAAGCTTGATGGGCTGAAAATCAAAGATGTTGACAGTGCTTTATTGATTGAGGAAATCAACAAGAGAAACAATGATGCTTCCCGCTCTTCACACCCCTTGACCATTAGAGGTGGCAGACATGGCAAGCATGATAATAATCATAAGGGCAGGGACTCTCAAAAGTTCATGTCCAAGTCACATGGTCGCAATAAGTCTCGTGGACAGAAGTCTAATCTTACCTCTCATTATTGTGGGAAAGCATGACATATTAGGCCGCAGTGAAATAAGATGCGCGATGATAAGCTCAAAGAAAAGGAAAAAGAGAAAGTGTAGGAAAAGTCTTCTGAGCGCAATATTATACCTGCAAAGTTCAGTGTGAAGATAGGAGAGGTTAATGTCATGCAGGCCACTAATTCAGATGACAATTACATACTTGCACCTTCTTCATGCGATGCCTTATAGGCTTCTGAGATACATTCTATGTATGCCCAGTGTTGGCTTTTGCATTCGGATGCGTCATTTTATGTGACACCCTGTAGAGATTGGTTTCATACGTATCGTACCATCTCTAGTTTAGTGCGCCTTGGTGATGACAGGTCTCTTGACATTGTGGGCATTGGAGATGTTAGGCTACAGTTTCTAGCTAGTAGTTCTTTTGTTTGCATGATGTACGCCATGTACCTGCGTTGACTTGCAGCCTTATGTTAGCTTGGACAGCTTGATGATGCCGGGTATTTTGTATCTTTTGGAGACTCTCTATGGAAGATTACTCGTGGCAGGCTTGTGCTTGCAAGAGGTGCCAAGTTTGGCAACCTCTATCCCTTACTTGTATCTGGAGCTACCTTCGATCATGTTTTGTCTGTGGGTTCTATCCCCCATGTATCCCTTTGGCATGCTCGTTTGGGGCATATGTCCCTTAAAGGAATGAAAATTCTCTATGCTTTGTAGTACCTTCTGCCTTTTGACTCTTCGCATTGTGATTCTTGTGATCATTATTTGTATGGCAAGCAGACTAGAAATATGCATAAAAAGTCTGGTAAGAAATGCATGGGTGAGCCCTTGGCTCTTGTGCACTCAGATATATGTGGGCCCATGCCCTGTCAGTCACTCAGTGGGGCAAAGTACTTTGTTACTTTCATAGATGGTTACTCATGTAAGGTTTGGGCTTATCCTATAAAGAGAAATTTCGATGTCTCTTAGACACATTTCAACGTTGGCTTGCATTAGCAGAGCACAAGTCTAGGAATAGGCTGAAATGCCTAAGGTCAGATAATGGGGGTGAGTATGTATCACGTGCTTTTGAGCAGTTTTGTGATGAGCGGGGTACTAAGTGTCAGTTGACCGCCCCTTACACCTCTCCCTAGAATGGTATGGCTGAACGCATGAATAGGACCATTCAAGAAAGGGTCTATAGCATGCTTAGCTAGGTTGGCTTACCGCAACACTTTTGGGTTGAGGCAGTTACTACTGCAGTGCATCTCATTAATCGGTCGCCTAGTAGTGGCATTGACTTTCAGGTTGCAGAGGAGGTATGGGCAAGCAAGTCCCCCCTCTTATGATCATTTGTGTATCTTTGGATGTGAGGCATTCTGCCATGTGCCCAAGGACAAATGCAATAATCTCGATCCTAAAAGTGTCAAATGCATTTTCATTGGCTATAGAGATGCAGGAGAGATGGGTTACCGTCTATGGGATCCGCAAGCACAGAAAGTGATACACAGTCATGATGTCATCTTTCATGAGGATAAAATGCATATGCAGCTTGAGAATGTGGTTGAGGTACGCAGAGTTATCTTTCAGGAGGATCCACCTGCTCCTGTTAAACCCACTCCACGGCCACCTAGACAGCGTGCAGCATCACCTGATGCTCATGGCCCAGATGTTAGACATGCTGATGTTCGAGAAGATGTCGGTCAAGCAGCAGAGCCTGGGTTGAGGTGTTCTACTAGAGATAGACGACCTCCTGACCATTTTGCACCCTCTATGGATTATGAACTGGTTACAGATGCAAGAGAGCCTCTCACTTATGATGAGGCTGTTGAGACTCGAAAAAGACTGAATTTTTGACTAAATTTTGTTGTTTTTGAGGTCTGAATGGTTGATTTTGATGGATTTTGAGTGATGTTTGGTTGTTTTTGAAAGTGTTTGAGAGTGTTTTGGATGATATTGATTATGTTTTGGAAGCTCATGATGATTCTTAGTAGAAATATGAGGCTATGTGATGTTCTGATAGGTTCTATTGAAGTTCTGATTGGTTCTGATACCTTCTGTTTAGCTTCTGTTTTGTTCTGATTTTCTTCTGTATGAAGCATGGATTAATGATTGATGAAGGTTGAGATCTTTTAAAAGTTGATTGAATATTTTTTGATAGTTTGGAATGGTTTTGGTATGAGTAATGAGGATCTACTGTTCTCTCATGACCTTTTGTAGACCTTCTGTAGAGCCTTTGTCTCTGCTCTGCTTCTGTTCTGTTTTGTTCTCTAGATCTTTTGTCAGTGTTCTATAGAATGTATTTGTGACTTTGAAAATTTTTTATAACTTTTGAAAAGGATGAATCTAAGTTCAAAAAAGCTAAAACAAATGGAAGAAGTAGCTGTTGAAGACTAAAGAGAAGGCTAAAGTGACAGTGATAGTAGTGAGCTATGAAGAGACACTGTAGTGGCTCTGGTGCCCTTTCATACCTCCCATACCTTTTGGGAGGTGTAATATCCGCCAATCTAACTACGCATTTTGTATATGAATGCCCTCTTAGGTTAGGATAATGGTAAATTTTTTTAAAAAAAATAATCCCTCTCTCCTCCAGTCGACTGTTGTGCTAGAGGAGAAGGGTTTAGCAAGGCCACTAAGCTCCTTGCTAGAGCTTCCAGGGGGGAGAAGGCATGCGAGATGCCACGCAGGGGAGGGAGGATCCCCCTCCCCTCACCTATTTATATCAAGGGTCGTGAGAGAAAAGTGGGTGGTGGTCGCTGCCATAGTGGTAAGAGGAAGGAAGAGTTTGACTGCTGCCGACGTGCCATGAAGGAGGGCTGCCGTGGAGCAAGAGAAGGCGCTGCCGCTGCCATGAGAGGGACAGGAGGAGTGGAGACACTAGGCAGTCGTGAAGGACGGAGAGACTACTGATGCCACCATGGGAATCGCGCCGCTGCCGCCCATAAATCAATTTCTTTCCCACTCCTCCACGTAAGCTCTGCACGTGCAGAAGCTCTCTGGAGCTTCTGGAAGCTTCCAAGGGGGCTTCCTAAGCCCCCTTTTCATACCTTTCCTTTTCCCCCCTAGCCCTAGTTCATGTGGGCTTGTTAAAACACCCCCTGCCCCCGGGAATCCAAAGCCTTCATGTGCCTTTTTCATACCCTTTGTCCCCCATACAGAATCCATACTTAAGGGTCTCTACACCCTTTTTCCCCCTTTCTGAGGGTCCTTAGGAAGCCTTAGCCAAGTGGTTTGATATTCCCTCCTCCTTGAGATTCAAGAAAAGCCCCATTTCCATGGCTTTAATAAGCCTTACCCTCGAAGGACTTTAAACCCCCTCCCCGGGATCTAAAGGCCTTTCCGTGAGCCTTCTTATTGCCCTCGCAAGTGGGGTTTAAAAGCCTAGTTACCCCGTTGATATTAAGGCCTTTTTCCCATTTTAGTCCGGGGTTTAAAGACCCTTCCCGTAGGAAATTCCCACTCAAATTCAAGGAGGAAACCTTCTTAAAACTGTTTTTCAAAAGACGGTGCAAGCTGTCACAAAGGGGAGCTACGCATGCAAAAGGAGACGCCCAAGGTCATAAATCTGCATTCAAAACGAAAAGGCCGCATTCGCGATGGCTCCTAAGAAATCCCAAGGCACAACCACAGGAGGATCGTCTCCTAGCATCCACGTGGACATCTCACCACCAGTCCAGGTTTTCCTTCCTAATTTTTATGTTGCTATAATTCAATCATGCGAGGATGATTTTTGGAGATAGGAGGCATTTTTCGTCTTAAACACTTTGGTTAATTTAGAAGAATTAACTCGACGAAAGAGTTCGGTCATTAATATTTTCAAGAATCAAACAAAATAAAGTAAGCAGAAGATTGATATGCATTTCTAGCAAGTAGTTTTTATGCATTGCAATGAATTAAAAATTAGATTAATGTCCATTTTTTTTACAAAACGGAATTAGGATAGTGCACTCCGTTTAGGCATGGAAGTATAAATTGCATGTCGCAATATTAGGACATATCTTCTTTGCAATGAGTCATTATGGAAAGTGCTAATAATCCATAGGAAAGTGCAAGGCATGAAATGATTCTTAAGTTGCATAGCTCTAGTCAGTTGGTATAAATATCATTTTTCAACTGCATAATTATTGGTAAAAGACTACTTGTTTTAGCATGAATTTTGTTCGCAATTTATAGGATGACTAATTGGAATTAGGCTATAACCTAACCTATACTTGATCTTAAACGAAAAAGTTAGGGTTGAAAATCAACTTATGCGTAGATAATAAGTCATGTGGTTATGGAAATGATAGCGTAAATCTCTTCAAGAATAGACAGGTTAAATTGGCATAAACCTAAACACCTAAAACCATGGAGTACTCGTTTAGAAAAAGGTTAATTCAATGCAACATATCCCAATGAACTGTCTGGGTTAGCACGGTAAAGACATTTACCTAGTTGCACGTATTGCTAAAACTAAAACTCCTATACCCTAAATACTTGCCCACATTCACAGAATGTAGGGTCAGCAGGACATACTTGCAAGAAAAGGTTTAGGGTTTTTCCTTAAGGGCCTCTCGCTAAAAAGTTAAAACTCGAAACCCTAGGACAGACAATGTTGGCCTAATTCAATCAGGAACGGGTTGTTATATCTAATCATGACATCGTGATTAGAAGACACCGTTGATGGGTAGAACAGTTCCATAGTTTGATGCGACACTTGTGCAACAAGTGCAGAGTCGCATGATATTGTGATTGAATCACAGGGGAATGGCCGATTCCTCGGAAGGAGATTGGCAGATTCTTATGCAAGTTATCTTGCACGAGGATGAATAATCGTCCTAATATAGTATCTTTCTAGGGTAAAGATAATCGCTTGGAAGCAAAGGACCAACCAATAAATTGAAATAACATATGAAGTTAAGGGATTGATCAAGTCGGGTTAATAGGGTACACCCTAACCCAGGATATAGGGGATCTTGCCAAGCCGCAATTGATCCCGGATCGAGTGCTGAATTGCATTCAGAAAGAAGGATTCGCTCCTTAGCACTTGGCCAAAAATAACGACCAATGGAATTGTTTGTGCTTGTAATAGCATTAAGAGCACTGTTTTGCTTTGTTTGCTCAAAGAATTAAAGGATAAATGGATATCTAATGCTTCAGGTTGAAGGCCTGAAGGGAGAGGCAGCTTCAGTTACCCCCGACTGCCTACCTGACCCTAACCAAGGGGGTTGTTAACCGCGTTGGGAAGGTGGACTGAACCCACCGCGAGAGGTCTCTCCGTTGAGTGCTACTTGGAGCAGGAGGACACTTGGGTGCCAGGGGGGCTCTGGCCGTAAATCCCTCGCCTTTTGGGCACTGTACAAGAGGCTAACGTGACTCGAGATTGGATCTCGAGGCCCGCATACTAGTCTATGGGCGGAAACTTGGATTAGTGATCCATGTGGATTGCTGGATAGCCTTCGGGCGGATTGTGGATAAGCCTACGGGCTGGACTTTATGTATTTCAAAGATAAATATGATAACCTGTTAACAAGGAACTTGTTTGACATTGCTTTTCTATGTCAAGTGATATGATTACGTGAAGGAACCAGTGCCTAACAGGTTAATTAAGGAAGCTGATTGATACATGTCCAACTAACTGTGTTAGGTAATTAAATAACTAAAACAACCTGAGGAAAGTGCGGTAGATGTGGCCATAGGTCCGTCCTACGGATGGGTGGTCCCGGTTGGCTGGGAACTTTTCTCAAATCACAATGGACAGTCAGAAGATCATCAAAGAACACGAACAACAAAAGCATTGACCTAGAGTTATAATTGATCCCGATTTACGATGTTTTAGGGGAACGGAATGGGACTATGCCTTATGCCAGAGAGGTTGAGCTTCGCATCCCTCTTGTTTCCCATTCTCCTTGAACCAAGTGCAGCGTGAATCTGCTTCGGACCTGGTATTTCTGCGTAAAGTAGTTCGCTTGGGTTTGACGCTAGTTGCCGTTAGGAAACGACCAATAGGGAAAACCCTAATTCAGGTTGATCCTAAGTGGGAATGGCCAGAATACTTCCGCTATGTGGCAGACGTGGAAAGTCCTAGATCGCAAACCCTGTAACATTCCATGGGAGTGGCGGGCGAAGCTTTCTAGACATCCTTTTCGATGGACTGCTAAGACGTGTCCTGAAGATAACAGGTGGACACATTATAGGAGATGCATCCACGACCTAATAAGGATTATTAAGTGTCATTCTTGAGTATTGTAGTGAGGAGATGATGTACTATTGATAGAGAGAGAGAGAGAGAGAGTCAAAGATAGCCAATTCTTTCAAAACAATGTATTTACTATGAGAGATTGAGAGAGAAAATTATGAAGACATTGAAGATGAATACTATGTGATTGATTTCCATTCAAAAGTAGTGTATTCTTTTATGCTCCTTTTTTTATTGATGTATTCTATGACGATGTTTAAGATTATGGTTGATTCTATCAAATCCATGGGAGATCTACTATGATGCTGCATGAAGATTTGTTGTTTTCCTTGTTTTGGTCATCAAAAGAATGAAATAACAGCTTGTTGATGTTACAAGATAGATTTTCTTGCAATAGAATCCCCTTTTCCTTGGTGTCTCTCTTGGAGCTCCATGTTTTTAGTGTGCAGCCGAGGAAACTTGCCATCAACAAGCATCAGAAGAGATTGAAAATGAAGGAAATAGCATTACCAAGAAGAGGAGAATTTAATGGATCCTTGCAAAGTTCTTTCTTCCACTGAAGAGTTGGAGATTCTTATTTCCAAAGCCACTTTGTACAAGAAGTTTATCCCACAATGGCAAAAACATATTACCATCATGATGCAAGCTCTATGTGGTGGACTATTTCCTCTTCCTGTTGAAGTAGCAGAAATTTGCATCTTGGTGGCAAATTGTTTGGGAATAAATTGAAGAGCAAAAACAGAGAGAATGACCATCCATGGGAAATTTGGCATTCATTGAGAAGTTTCCAGACATCATCAAGTGGAAGATCGTGAAGAAGCTTTAGGAGTCCTCGTCAGTGGAGGTTCACGAAAACAATAAGAGAAAGAGTTGGAATTTGTTCGTGAATGCTCAACAGCAAGATACATGGGATGCTTGGTGCACTGACAATCTTTTGTTTGTCCAATTAGCAACCCACTAGAAGTTGGTAGACAAAGTGTTCTTTACAACATACACTATTGAAAACATCAAAAGCTGGCATTATTATAATGATGGCACAACAACGATCCTAAGAAGAATGAGTTTTGATACTTTCAGAACGGAATATCTCCCTCTCTCTGTAGTCATTTGAAAGCCAAATTTAGAGATGTTGAAAAGAAGGAAGTAGAAGAGATGTTGGCCAGAGAATTCTCTAGACTGGTTGGGGAGCCAACCCCCTGATGAATGATGCAATCAAGAGACAAGTGTTAGAATGAGTCTAGAGGTACGTGAGAAGAAAGAAGACAAAAATCAAGGCTGAGAACGAGCTTGCAACAAAAGCCTCCTTTGACACCCTAAAAGCACTCTTTACAGAAGTCCCCATGGCGACTCAAGGTCCCCTTCCCAGTTAGATTCGTCTTGGAAATATTGATGATAGGCCAACAAATGTTGTTCCATTGCCAATTTTTAAGAGAGAGTACAATGAAGACCCTGATCTTCATGTAGCAAAGTTTATGGTAGCATGTGTGGCTAACAATGCCAGAACCCCTGAGCATTGGTTAGCAATATTCCCCACCACCTTCAAAGGCACAATGTTTCAATGGTATGAGAGACCGGCAGCAGGAACTTTTGCCACATGGGATGACCTGAAGTTGGCCTTCATCACTAAATTCAGGCATGAAGGTTTTGAAGAGCGGATGCGAGAGGAGTTCATGAACCTAAGTTAGTCCTCTAGAGAAAGAGTAGACTTATGTCTCGCGAATAGAATCCATCCTGAAGAGATGGATTAACCATCATTTGGAAAAATGGCCTCAAACAGTTCCTCCAATATTGACTCAACAATAGTGGAACCCTACCAATTGGAATCAACAACCCCAAGTTTCAACAGGAGCTCTGAATCAGAACCAAAAGAGAGGACCCTCTGGATCAACCCAACTAGTGTATGCAGTAATTACATAAGCTTCCCAAAACCCTACTACAAGTACTTCATGTGGTGAAAATCTGAAGGACTACTTATCCAACTCAGTCGCAAGTATCAAGAAAGAGCTTATGGATGTGATTACAGAGTAGCTACAGACACTGAAGGTGAATACTACCAATATATCCACTCTGATGGGAGCTGGAAGAGATGTGATGCGTTCTAATACATGGTGTGTAAAGTGCTATCAAGTGGGACATTTAGCCACTGAATGTACCCAAAAACCAAATATCCTCTGTATGGAAGAACCATACAGAGGATATTTGCTCTCTGAAAGAGATGCACAAGCAGACAGAAAGATGAAAATGCAAGATTCAACTTACTAGAATCTAAAATGACAACGCAAGACATTGGACCAAAGCCTAGGGATTTTGGTCCTAATTTCGGTCCAAGGCGGTTTCGATCTCAAAGTTATAGAGGATGACAATTTGTCAGAGATCTGAGGTGGCATGTTATGAATGTGGAGAAAAGGGTCATATCTCACCGAATTGTCCAAACCCTAGAAGATCTGTGGATTACAAGCTCTTTTGGCAGCCGATGCAAAGGAGAAGGCCACACTACAAAGGACTGTCCAAGTCCATCCCCTGTCAAGGCCAATGCCACTGATAACCAGCAGAAGGCACAAGAGCGTGCCTCCAATTTGGTAGAGTTGGAAGTTTCCACTATCATGCGCACTAAGAAGAAGGAACTAGTTTTCTAGAAAGAGAACAACTCCCCTACCAAGACTATGAAGTTCAACCTGCCAATAGAGGGACAGAGCAGTACAGGACAGAACACTGTAGTACAGAGCACTGTAGTGCCATAGAGGGTCACAAAGACAATCCCAGAAACAGAACCAGAGGTCCAGGAGATAGACAACACAAAAGCACCTCCAGAAACAGAGGAAATGGCGATGCTGCCATTGCTAGAAGAAAAAGGAAAGATGAAAATGGGTGTGGCCCCATCTCCCAGTCGATTGGAAAAGCCTGTGGATCCTATCAAAGAGTATGATTTGGTCAAAGCCCTAAACACCTTTAAACCAAACTTAACATTCTGACAGTTGCTGATGTTATCTCCTAGTTGTCGAAAAAGATTCAAAAGCATCTTGATAAGAAGATGTGGCCTAAGGATTGCTCCCTCAACGACAACAAAGTCCGACATAGCCCCAGAGCCTGTAAAGGAAGTAGATGTGGCTTACACCTTCCTAGATCTTGGAACCCCAAAGATTAGTGTATGGATAGAAGGATGCTTTATTTCAGATGCATTGATTGATGGAGACTCATCAGTAAACATAATGACCGATGTGACAATGAAGGACCTAGGCCTACAAGGAATTTAACCTACACAGTGACTTATCAAATTGGTAGATCAAAGCAGAATCAAGCCATTGGGCATCCTTCCATACGTAAAAACAACCCTTGCAGGAAAAGATTACTAGCTGACCTATCTGGTGGTCAAACCAAATTCTTATGGGACCTCATACCCTCTACTATTGGGAAGACCTTAGCTTTTTGAAGCAAGAGCCAGGATGGACTGGTTCAAAGAAACCCTAACCCTAGGCAGAGGACCCCATAAAGTGGTGTTGAAATTGTATGGATCGCAAAAAGGTAATGGATCCACATCCATCAAAGTCATAACCAACTCCTCCAATGAAGTAACATATGGTACATTAGGAGACGAAGAGGGTGTCAATAAACTAAAGCTCTATTATATATAGAGGCTAACATTGGACTAGGTGCCTTTGCAAGTTCTTCATGATTCAGCTTAAAGTTGTAGAGGGCGTACCAAGACTATTGGATGGGAAAAATATTTCCTTATCTTGAGCATCCATATTTAGAATAGTGTTACCACCAAGGCAACGTGATCAGGTGGAGTAAGGGTTATCACATTACTAAGTGGCAAGATGGCTCTTTCACATGGGATGTTGAAGTCGATTGCCATCATTGTCATAGGGTTCTTACCAACATCTCTATGAAGTTCATTGAAGAAGGAGAGATTGTATTGGTCTTACACCCGCTCTCTCAATTAGATTTTGACTATCATAAGTACGAGTAGGTTGATCTCCATGGCAGATTACATCAATGAAGCCTTGGTTTACACATTATATTTTGATGGGGCTTCTCAAGGACCTACTAAGCATGTGAGTGTTGGGGTTTTCATTAAAGACCTATGTTGCGTTGAGTGGTTTTAAAAATGAGAGTGTATTTAGGCACTACTTTTACGAATAACATGGCATAATACAAAGCCTTGCTTATGGGATTGAATCTAGCTAGACATGGTAGTATTCATCAGTTATTAGTGAAAAGTGAATCACGGTTAATGATCAACCAATTGAATGGGACCTATAGTGTGAGAGATCCCATTCTAAGGATGTACCATCATGCAACCTTGGACATCCTTGAGATCTTTGAGACAATGACTTGCTAGCTGATTCCGTGTGACAGTGGAATCACTTTATAGACTCCCTAGCTAATTATGCCTTTGTTGAATATGTATTTCATTAACTGTTAGTCTAGAGGGGCTTTTACACTTTATAGACTCCCTGGCTAATTATGCCTCTATTGAAGATGTCTTTCCTTAATTGTTAGTCCAAAGAGGCTTTTACAGTTTCCTCCTGATGTTAATCTTTCCTTATCTTGAGCATCCATATTTAGACATGTCTTTTATTGGCCACTGATGGGGTTAGTACGGGTTATGAGCCACATAGCAATTGACCATCTTCCTATTCTATCATAAACACATTGGATCATTCAACGGCATATTCATAGAATACCCCTTGCCATTCATGCAGGGTGGTTAGCTAATAATTTGATGCATTTAGTGTAAGGCTTGAATGGCCATCCCCTTGTTCTAGTTTTGTGCTTCAATATGGTTTATATGGGGATTAAGAGTTTGTTTTCAGCAGTAGGTTGTTGAACGGTGTGATGTATGGTTACATTTTTAAAGGCCAAGATGGCCATTCCTATTAGATTTAATTTTTGATTTTGTTAGGCCAAGAGGGCTAATTGTTTTGTAGTGAAATGATTTCTCTCGTTAGGCCAAGAGGCCATTTTTTTGTTTGGTGTGGGTGTAGTTTAATGGGTTTTTGTTTTAGTGTTGCACTAAACAAATTTGACAGAGCACCTAGAGAGAGCGTGAGCTGCATAGAAGCTTCTTGTGGCCAAGTCGATCCAAGTGATGTCCTTCTTTTACGAGTTCTTTCCCTTTATGATATATGTGTATATATATGTACTTGGGGAATTTTTCTTTTTTTGGGGACCATCATTCAAGGCATGAAGTCTCAAGGTTTGGGTAGGTGTGTCTAGGGAGGTTTGAGCACTTGTCCACCTCATGTAAAGACATAGTCAGGCAATCTAAGAGTTGTTTTTTAGGGTAGTCCTAATGACCCTGCTCTATTAGTTTGATAGGTAGCTGTTTCTAAGAATCCTTGTTAGTTGTGAGGCATTTAGGGAAGCCTACCAAATCAATGAAAATAAATAATGAACATATTTTTAAAATGTATAATACAAAGTTTTTTAAAAAGAGGTTCTGACCCCTAAAGTAAAAAAATAAGGAAGAATTTTTCCAAGAGCTGATTGGTAGGTTCTTGGGGATGAGTTAGACCAAGGGCCAATGGCTTGTCTTCTTGAGGGTGGCATTTAGCCAAAAAATAATTAAGGATGGTTGGAGAAAAAAAAAAGTGAGCAAAAGAAAAAGGATTTAGTGTCGCCTTCGCAATAGCTTGGTAGCTTCTTAGGTACTAAGACAAGTCTTCAGGCCAACGTCCTATTCTTCTTGGGTCACAATACACTCAGCTCCCTTCTTTTTGCATGCATGAGTATATAGTGATGAGCAAAAAATGGTGATCAAATGAAAAATATGTGAGTTTTCATAGACCATAGGAGTCCTTGACTAATAGGAGTTTCTGATCCAGTTGTCCTAAGTTAGGAAGGCAGGTCAAATCACCACTTAGGATGGCTCCCTTTACAATTCTTTTTACCGGGTCTATGTTGGAGAAATTGGTTAGCAACTAGCTTTGGATCTCTGTTAGACTATGTTTGACCTATCCCTCATGGACTTCATGCCTTGATTCTTTCAAGGGGAGGGTGAGATCTATGTTTGTGCTTTATTGTGTCTTCTTATTTGAAGTAGCTTGATACTCTTTATAGTTTGTATTTGTGCAGATCAGTTGTGAGCTCAACGGGCTAAGTCGCCCTATCATGTGGTTGCCAATGAGAGCTGATTTTAAAGTCGAACTTCAAGTGCAAAGGTGGCCTGAGACCCGTAAAAGAGGTGATTTTGGTAAAAAATGGAACAATCATGGATCAAGGAGTTGGAGTTTTCCTAGATGCATTTCGACGCCAAGAATCCAACACAAGTATCCCTTCATCAATTTGAGTCCATTTGACCCTCCATTTAATGGCAACAAGGTTTAGCATTATGAAGCAACTACTAGATATGCGAAAGCTAGAAAGCATGTGACGGAGGCCAGGGTGATAGATTTTGATGCTAGAAAGCCACTATCTAGTCGGATCACTATTCCAAGGATGTTTGCCCCTCTACCCAAATTGAAACCACTTATGGGCACGTGTAAACATGGAAATTTGAACTAGATAGTTCGGTAGTTGTGCTTAATCATGGTTAAGAGAGTCAAAGCTCTCAAAAATCACACAAAGATTTTTATAGGCTATTGCCATCTTCCTCATTAAAAAATGATTTTTATGGGCTATTGTCATCTTCCTCTATCTCTTGGGCACGAGTTCTCAAATTTCTTCACTCTCTCTAATGCTTCAAACCACCTCGTAGGAAATGACACAATGAATGGAAATATCAAATTTCAATATTTATCTCTCCTCTTTGTTCCGTGTTCAAATGGTTGTGTATGAGAGAGGGAGGGAGAGTTGATTCGATAAATTGAGGATGGACGATGATTCAGAAGCATAATGGAATGTAGATTGGGTGATTTGAATGGATCAGCAAGCGGCGACTGAAAAATAGTGAGACAGTAGCTCTAGTTTTTCAAAATATGAGGCATCTGTATGCAAAGTTTAGAGTAAGCAACTTCTATTCAATTTAATGATGAATCTTTCATACATATGATGGAAAGATGATTGAAATTTACTAAAATATGTTTGTTGATATCTTCAATTTCAAAAATTTAGTCATTTTTCTCCACGCATATTAAAATGAATGATTTTCACACGGTATGAAAATGAGTATGCTGATGGATCAGTCATAAAAATGAGAAAACTCAAAAAAATCAATCATTTATGTTGAAATAAATGGAAAAAATCATAAAAAATTATGAAATAAAGAAAATAACAAAAAATAGCTTTTGTGCATTAAAAATGATAAAATTTATAAAAATATTTGTGATTATGTAATGAAGGCAAAGCATGAGGGTTTGTCTCAATTTATCTCCATTTGTATGTTAAAGTGCGTGTTTAAGAAGAAAATTTGTACATCTGTGCAAACAAGTAAAATGTAAATAGTAGGGGTTGTGGGGCTAAAATTGCAAAATATTTGATTAAGTTGCTACTTTATTTGCATATCTTAGTATATAGGCCATGGTTTATATAAGTTTAAGGGATTCAATATAGCACGGGTTAGACTAATGTTATTTCTTAGCAATGCAACATGGTGTTAGTAGAAAGAAATCATGAAAACATTGTTTGTATACTTCACATTGGCTGGTTTTTAGTTAAGTTATTTGAGCATAGAGTGTCGTACACTTTGCATATTCAATCTATATATGGTATCAAAAGATAAATTCCTAAATGCATTGCAATTATATATCTAGGTAAGGACCAACATTGAGTGTAAGATTTTCCTTTACTGTAGAATAGTGCAATATCTTGGGAAATGGATTAAGTGAGGAATATATATAGTCTATTGGATCGTTACATCTATACTCTATTATGCTTGTGTTTTATGTTGGAGACAATGCATCTTGAGGCCAATCCATGAGGTGTAGGAGAGTTGTAAGAGCCATAGCACTATGTTGGCGGGAGCTCTTTGTGTATGTGTGTCGGGGTGTTGATCACATGTATGTTTGGATACTCCCTCTGTTGGAGTTGAGATGGGAAAAGCTATTGGATTGAAAATTGATACAAATGCATGACTTATTTAGAGTAGTATATAGCCTCCAAATGCTCCTCTAGCCACCAAGAGGTTGTGAGGGCAGATTGGTGAGCATAGAAAGCCCAATTAGAATCCTAGAGCCAGTGTTAGGCATGTTTCAAGTCCCAACACTAAAAAAGAAAGGCCATGCTTGCTCAATTTATTAATTTCATGGATTTGATATTTTGTTTGATTGTTTTAATGCAAAGAGTATATTTGATATTTCTATCAGAATATTTACTATGCATCCTTTAAGGTGCCATAGGCATATCACAAAGGAATGATTGCCCAAAACATCTCATTGTATTTTGTTTGACTTTTCATGCCACCCAAACAAAGAAAATTGGACATATGCATGCAATATGCATATATGTAGATGGATATTACAAAATTAATATATTGGACATTTTCCTTGCCTCCCTCTAATCTTTTTCTTACCCCTCCAAAGCTTAATATATGTGTTGCATTCAAGTCATGCATACACTTGCTCACTATGTATATAAGATAGAATAAACAATTTTCTATGTGTAACAGGAAAGGGTGTTTTCAACTTTGAATATACAATGTGCTCTCTCTCTCTCTCTCTCTCTCTCTCTCTCTCTCTCTCTCTCTCTCTCTCTCTCTCTCTCTCTCTCTCTCTCTCTCTCTCTCTCTCTCTCTCTCTCTCTCTCTCTCTCTCTCTCTCTCTCTCTCTCTCTCTCTCTCTCTCTCTCTCTCTCTCATGTTTGCACATCAACTTCACTTTTGTGTGTGTGTGTGTGTGTGTGTGTGTGTGAAAATTTTTCATTGCCATAGTATAGCTTCTCATTTCTTCAAATTGGTGGGATTTTATGTAATGGAGCACACCATTTTTTGTGCACAAAGTGCACCATTTGTTCCTTTAATGCGAGCAAAGAGAAGTAACCATGGGATAGCATGGCCACTTCCCTTCACTCACAAAAATGTGAAGTGAGTGATATGTAGCTTCATGAGCTTTTCCAGCTCTCAAATAATACAATGCCACCCAAGCTAGATATATTGTTTTTAAGTGAAAGTTAGAACATTTTGTTGGCAATGATACTCTGAATCAATTCAATTGTTTGTAATATGTCAACATTTAGGAACACTCCTATTACCAAGAGGCACCCAAGCAATAAGATGGGCATGTTAAACGATTCTCCATTGCATGTTCCATTGAAGGGATGGAGCCTAAAATGGTTATTCTTTAATGTGGTGGATATGGTTCTCCCTTGGGTGGATAATCAATAGGAAAATCAAAATCTATCAATCTCAAATTTGGGGTATGCGTGGTCTCATTGAAATACTTTAAGTATTCTTGATTAACTAGTAATTATGGCTAGGTTGTGTATTTCACAATTATATTTCTAGTATGGTTTTCATGTATTTATTGATTCTCATGTTAACTTTTATTTGTGAATGATGTAGGTCATGTCTAGAGAAGGCATAGTTGACTCTTTATATGCTTGTGCTCCAAACTAGATATCAATGCATGGTTGTTTTGCACGATGACGATAGTATACATGATTTTACTTTTGGAAAAAGTCATAAGAAACTTGAACCTAGAAATAATTCCATCTAATTATAATATCAAAGTAGCATGTTTGTGCACAAGATCAATAGCAAAAAATAGTTTGAGGGCTTACAAATGTGTATAGCTCCTTGTATTGGAAAATGAGATTCTCTTGTTGCATCATTGTGGTTAAGTGATTCTATTTTGGGTATGCCATAGAGATAAAAATTCAATACACAAATGGACTACAATAGACACACACAATATGTGTATCATGCATTAAAGATAGTTAAAGAAACATAATTGTATCCTCTAATTAGCCATAAATAAACAAGGTGTTCATTAAGGAAAGGCTCAAAAACATTTGATTCTAATAAACGAAATTCAAACCAAAGAATCAAGAAGACTCATGACAAGAAAATTTCATTAATTTTTTTTTTTTTTGTGTTGAGGATTTTTAGCTTGGCTTATTACCATCTTAGCCTAGATATTATGCCACAAATTTGATTCCAAGGGGTCAACTACCTTGCAAAAACTCAAATGACCACAATCAAATAGAACTGAAAGAAATCCAATGTCAATTTGAGGAGTTGACAAGCATTTGGGCCTAGTAGTCACCATTTGGAGGTACTATCATTTTATTCAATTAAAAAGTTCAAACTTATTCTCTCAATAATATCATTGTTAAGAACTACTTTTCCATTCCTCGTGTTGATGATCTCTGAGACAAGCTTCAAGGGTCTAGTGTTTATAGTAAGATAGATCTTGCATTTATACACCACCAAGTTTGTATGATCATGCCTCTAACACACCCAATGTCCATAAGACTACCTTTAAAACACAATTTTTTCATTACGAGGTTTAGTTACACTTTTTGGTTTCACAAATGTCCTAGCCACTTTTAGTCAAAGGATGAACCATATCTTTTTGAAATTTCAACATTTTATAATTGTTTTGTTCAACAATATTCTCATTTTCAATCAAATTGAACAAGTATACAAAGAGCATTTATCTTTGCTCTTTCATGTACTAAAACAAAACCAATTACATGTGACACCAAATAAGAGTGATTTCTTCATATCTAATATAGAACATCTAAGCTACATTGTTTCTAGAGAAGGTATTAATGTGATCCAAAGAAAATTGAAGCTATCTCCAATTGACCAAAACCTAAAGTTGTTCATGAAGCTAGAATTTATTGGGCTTGGCAAGTTTTTGTTGAAAGCTTGTATGTAATCTTTCCTTTCTTTCCTTATGTCTAACTATGGTACTTAAGAAAGAAATTGTTTTTTATTGTGAGAGCCAACAATCTTTTCAACAATTATTAAGGCATGCAATGATCCATGAACTAATTTTGTAACTTCTTGATTTTAATGTATTTTTTTGTTTTTGTCATGGATAGAGAAGAAGCCTCTCTATGCATGGGGGGAATATCATACCCAATCTTGTGTAGTGCTCATTTTTCCTTTTTTGTTAAGTCTATTTTTCGATGGGGGGAGAAGTTGAGAATTAGTCAATCACACCTAATGTAGCCCCTTTGCATATAGTAGTTGGGCTATAGAAGCTTGCTCAATCCCATAAGCACAATGGTGGAAAGTGCTACCTATCGTCAAGCTATAAAGCATTGTACTTGCCTTTAATTTGAATGCAACATCATATTACTTTTGTCCTTTCACTCAAGTGTCTATGTCATTGTCTACATACACAAGATTTTCTTTATGAGTCCAAGTCTCAATCTTGGAACCTAAATCACTTGTGAAATAAACAGTTGTCAACTTTATGTCTTCATGAGTCTTCTTTGCATCTATCATCCACCATAGCCATGATCTTGATCCATGCATTTTAACATGGTATTAGAGCCATGGTGAGCATGGCTAAGCTCAACAAACTCTTCTTTCAGCTCCACTTTTTCCGTGTCCACCAACTAATGATTTCATTTCTCACTTCATCTACACTCTCTACCTCTTGGCATCCATAGCCAACTTACACTTGACTTGACTTGCTTTCAGGTCTTAGATCTCTTCAACCAGGCAATATCTTGACAAGCTTCCTTTTGGAGACTTCTATTTTTTCTCTCGTAGAGCTCCTCTATGTCACCTGAGAGCTTGGCATTGCTTACCACATAGCCTAGCATTTCTCAAATTTGAAGTCATTGTCTGAACTGCATCAAATTTTGTTCGTACTGTCAATTCTCATTCTATGTAATGCGATGTTGTCCATGACTATAGGGCATTGCAAAACCCATACCTAAGCTATCTTCCACTAAAAGGCTTTCTCAAATGATCCACTATACAAGCTACCCCAACCAAAAAATCAGACCCTTGTTTTGAAAACCCTAATCTGCCATAGCCAAGTACTCTTCAAGCTCTTTTTCACTTCATTTTTCCCACTGTTTTCAGTCAACTAAAGCCTCCACTCAAATCTGAAGTTTCTAGCAAGTATAAACCTTCAAGAAGAAGATTTGAAGCAATCTTGAAGATCAAGCTACCTGCCTAAATATCAAGCAACCAACCTGCAGATCAAGCATCTTGACATCCTTCAAGCTAATCTCTTCCTTGGTACACTCAAGCTCAATCTTCTTGTTGATATATTATCAAATGTTTGCTACTATTCTCGACAGCAAGGAAGGGATTCAAGATCCAACTTGGAAGATTCAAGATCAAGCTAGTATCTCTTGATACTATCTACCATTGCCATTGCTTGTGTCTCTTGACACATTCAAAGTCAGCTTATTTTTGAGAATTTTGGTGCTCATTTTCCGTTGTTCCAACCACTCTAGTATAAGCAAAGACTCTTTGACATGTTGCTTCAAAGGAGTTGGGTTTCATACCTGGAAAACCCACATCAAGCTTATCCTAATGAAGAAGGGCGGCCTATGGGCCATCATTAATGGACAAGAGAAGAAGCCTTGGGACACTAACCTTGCAAAAATTTGGCAAAAAAAAAGACAAGGCTCAAGCCATCATAAAGCTTGAGCTAGATGATAGCAACATTCATCATGTGGATGCCTGTGACACATCCCATGACACCTAAGATAGATTGGACATCTTGTTTGATGCCTAGTCAAATTCTTTTAAGTATGGATTGCTAATTGAATTCTTTAGACTGGACATGAATCCTAATACATCCTTGGCATCTCATCTGAACTACATGAAAAGTCGTCTAACCTAGCTTGTAGGAATAAATTTGAAAATGGATGAAGATATTTGTGTTGGTGTCTTATTAAAAAGTTTGCCTCCAAATTTTGAAAATGTTTCAACCACTCTAATCAACATGCCAAACCCTAAATTGGTTGACATTAAAGTCTCTTTGTTAGAAGAAGAAAAGAATATTAAACAAAAAGAAGAAACCACGAAAGATGAACAACTATTGTATATCAGTATAACAGGAACAAAGGCAAAAGGGACCAGCTAATTTGTGACTTTTGCAAAAAGATCGACATACTAAGAAGTTCTATCATACCAGAAAGAGGTCTCAGAAGGCCTATCTTGCAGTGGTGAAATAAGAAGAAGACCATGGAGCAAGAAGAAGAAGAAAAAGAAAAAGACTATTAGGAGCAGAAGGACAAGCCTCACCAATCCTTCTATTCCCAGTTTTCTGATAGACTTTTTTGAAGCCTTGTATAACCTTTCCCTAATGCTTTTGTCATAAGCTTTGTAAACTCCTCATGTAATTTGGGACTACAGCCTCTGTACCCTTTGTGAAGCCCTTGCTACAACCTTTGGATGTCCACCATGTTTTTGGTACCCACACTTAGCTTTGTTTTGCAACAGCCTCCCTCTGGATGTTACCATGTTTGTGGAGTGCCCACACTTTGCAGGTGGTCACTCACTAAATCCTCTACACACTTTGTGCCTTTCTGGTTTTGATTGAGGAGGGGTATTGAGAATTAGGCAATCACACTCAGTGTAGCCCCTTTGTATGGAGCAGTTGGGCTAAGGATATGCAGGCTTACTCAATCCCATAAGCACAATGCTGGAAAGTGCTACCTATCCTCAAGCTATAACGCATTGTACTTGCCTATCATTTGAATTTAATGTCATAGTAATTTTGTCCTTTCACTCAAGTGTCTGTGTCATTTTCTACATACACAAGATTGTCTTTATGAGTCCAAGTCTCAATCTTGAAACCTAATTCACTTGTGTAATAAACAATTGTCCACTCTATGTCTTCATGAGTCTTTTTTACATTTATCATCCACCATAGCCATGCATTTTAACCGGACAGAAAGAGAGAGAGAGAGAACACGAGCAAGCTCAAATCCCTACATTCACAACTTACATCTATTTTGTGTTGAGATGTCTTGAGATGCCACTCAATGTTATTCACTAGCATGTCGGGTGATTGACATGAGGATACACCAATGATTCTAGCCACATAGTCCATCCTTGGTTATGGCACGCTCAATATGCCATATGTACATACATTGTGGTACTTTATTTTAGTCTTTTATCATGTTGTAAACTTAGTTCTTTTGTGTGGAAGAAAAAAATAGAAGAAGAATAAGATCTCATCTCTATCTCTTTGTTTTCTCAAGTCTCCATTGCTTTTGTGTGTGTGTGCCCTTGGATGCTTTACCTTTCTCCCCTCTTGTCTCTTTTCATGGTATCAGAGCCATCCCATGGCTAGGGGAGCTCAATTCAAGGCTGAGGTGAAGGCATTGGAGTACAAAAGCAAGCTACCAAGCAACAAGTAAGAAGCTCTTCCACCTTGCTCAATTTACCTTAGGTTATAGCCATAGTAGATTCCTAAGTTTAACAAAGCTATAGTCTCCAATTGCATCTAAGGTCATTTCAGCCTCCTTTCTAGATCTACAAGTGGTTTTGACAACAGCTTTTGGATATAATACATTTTTAGTTGTGTTAGTTATTTACAGGTGCACAAGTTACGTATGTCGATTCTGTAAGGTTTTATGTGTTGGTTGGGTTGTAGACACAAAAAGCCTCTACATACATATTGCGAATTGGAATTACTACTACGGAGTCAAGAAAAAGGATGCATGCTTAGTTGTGGTGTACCTGGTATTAGCTTGCTTGTAAAATTTTTGCAAGGTTTTCTATTTTTTCAAAATTATCTGTCAACTTCAACCAGATTGTTAGCAAAGGAGCTTGATAATAACAATTATCTTACATAGAAGTTCAAAATGAAAATTTTATTAAAGGGCAAAGGTGTTTGGAATTACATTGAAGGAGAAATGGAAATAGCCAACTAAAGTTCCTACATGAAATGCTACTATAGAACAAGTAAAGGCAAATAAATATTAGGAGTAGATATAGAGTAAAGTCATATATTAGGCATCTATCAGTGTCATTGATAGCATGATGGACTATTTGTAGGAAACTCAAACCCCCACTATTACATGGGAGAATTTGGAAAAGTTGTTCAAAGTAAATACAACGGTCAGAAAGTTACAGCTTGAACCAAGTGAAAAAAAAAAGTGGGGAGAAAATCTACCCATTAATGATTATGCCTTGAAGGTCAAGAGCATTGTGGAAGCTCTTGGATCTATTAGTGTGCTACTTAATGATGATGATGTTATGTGTGTATGCTTAGATGGACTTGGAGATCAATATAAGAGCTTCATGTCATCTGTGAATACAAGGAATGATATCCCTGATTTTACAAACTTGGTTTTTATGCTGATACATGAGGGAAAGAACCTTAGCTTCGATTCTGCTTCTTCTCAAAGAAAAAACAAGTTTGAACATGTGTTTTACTCTATTAGCAAAGGTAGAGATCATGGCAAAGGCGAAGGTGGTATTCATGGTCAAGGTGATAATGCACACTTAAATAGAGGAGGATAATCCTAAGGAAGGGAGAGCCAAAGAGGGCAAGTTGCAAATTCTAATAGGCAACCAAATTTTTGTAATAGCAAAGAGTGCTAGCATTGTGGTAAGAAAAGGCCACATTTCTAAAAATTTCTTTAAAAACAAGGGTGAAATTAGAAATTGAAAAAAGCCACAAGATAACTATACATCCAATAGTAGTAGAAAATTGGATGACAAAAGTGAACTATTGTTTGCTATAACAGAATATTAGTGAGTTTGGGAATCCCCCAATTCCCATTTTTTGAATACTAAAAAGGTGGCACATAGATAACATGCCCATAAGTTTTTCAAAACCATATGATGTGACCTATCATTTGAAAGCGCTTGAAAATTGGAATCTATTGAGCTATAGAGCGCTCGATTTGGAGTTATAGTGTTCACGTTATGAAAAATCCAAAGATTTGACCACATGTCCCAAACTTATGAAAAATTCCCATATTCCCCAATATGGTGTTCTATGCAGCACTTAAAAAATACTATGACTACTGATGGGTCATCAAAGAATGATATATGGTATGTAGATTCAAGTGCCTCTAACCACATGACTTCTCATGGAGAATGTTTTAGAGAGATGTGCAATCCAAAGTCTTTGGGCTATGTGCAGATAGGGAATGGTATAGCTCACCCCATTACTCATGTTGGAAATATTCCTTTGAGTATGCAAGATGGAAAAACTAAGTACTTGACTAATGTGCTACATATACCAAGTATTACGAAAAACTTGGTTTCTATTGGTCAAATGATAGAACGGGGATTGCACGTTTGGTTCACATCTGATCGTTGCTATGTAGAAGATCTTAAAAATGACTGTAAGTTGATTGTGAAAAGGGAGACATGCTAGGAGATTGTTCACTCTTAATGTAAGTTTGCCTGAAATGGATGTTGTCATGTTTGCACAAGGTTTAGGTAATGTGGCTAATATTGAAATTTGGCATAAGAGAATTGGTCATGTGAATATGCATCGATCGAAAGACATGCAATCAAAATAAATTGTGGATGGCTTGCCCAAGTTGAGGGTTGATGGAATGCATAAAGTATGTGAGGCATGTCAATTTAGAAAGCAAGCAAGGCATGCATTTCCACATGAAAAGCATGTATGCATGAAGCCACTTGAATTGACACATTCTGATATGTGGGGTCCTACAAAGACTGCAACTTTGAATGGTTGCAGGTATTATATTTCCTTCATTGATAATCATACTCACAAAGTATAGGTTTACTTTATGAGTATGAAAAGTGAGGTGCTCACTCATTTTAAAGCCTTTAAGGTTTTGGTTGAGAAGGAGACATGGTTGCATATTAAATGCCTAAGGTTAGTTAGAGGGGGAGACAATTTTTCCAATGAGTTTTTTGTTTTTTTGCAAAAAAATGGTATACATAGACATTATATATGTAGATATACTCCACAGTAAAATGGAGTTTTTGAGTGAAAAAACAAGCATATTTCAGAGGTGGGTCATACACTAGTGTAAAAAAAAAACTTGCCTCATTACTATTGGGCTGAAGCAATTGCTACTGTTGTATACATTATGAACATGACACCCATTGCTAATGTACATGGTATAACACCCGAAGAGAAGTTTATGGATAGAGAGCCAAATCTATCCCATCTAAAAGTATTTGGATGTATTGCTTATGTGCATATTCCTTATGAGTTACATAGTACATTGGATCCCAACATAAAAATATGCATTTGTTGGATATTCTCTTGAGCAAAAGGGATATAAATGTTATAACCTTGTTATACGTGAGCTGAGAGTTCACATGGATATTAATTTTTATGAAATGAGTAACTAGTATAGTAATGTGAAAAATACAGTTGGGGTTAATGAGCATGAGAGTGTGCTTGTGCAAAAAAACATGTCAGCAGCCATAGACATTGAGTGGACCATAAGAGTCTCCTAGTCATGGTTCTGTTAATAGCCCTTAGAGTGGAAGATTGAGGTTACACATTACTCCACCAAGTACATCACAAATGTTAAGAAAATATAAAAAGAAAGTTGGGGACTCACCCATTGTGACAGATGTGTCATCAGGTTTCTCTCATGTTGATGTTAATTTAGGTCATTCTGAGTAGAGCTTGGATAAGGTGTTTGGAATTGCATCTATTAAAACACTTAGTGTACTGATGAAGACACAAGAGGATGCTAAAGCACCTGGTAATGTCTAGGTCCACTCAGGTCAAGTAGAGTGAGAAAGCCAACACAACGATTGACATATAATAACTATGTAGTTCATCACTATGCATACGTGGCTAAGATTGTGCCAGATGTGAAACCCACTTATTTTGAGGATGCAATGGTAATGAGTATTAGGATTGTGCTATGGATGAAAAAATGGTTGCACTAATGTATAATGACACATGGGAGTTGGTGCCCTTACCTAAAGGCAAGAAAGCACTACAAATGGATTTACAAGGTCAAGCATAAGTCTAATGGATCTATTGAGCACTATAAGGCATGGCTGGTTGCCAAAGGGTATGCGCAGACTCATGGTATTGATTATGAGGAGACCTTTGCTCTAGTAGCTAAAATGGCCACTATAAGGGTTGTCATATTAGTGGCTACATCAAGAATGTATTCTTGCAAGGGGAGTTACAAGAGGAAGTTTATGTGGAGTAGCCACTTGGTTATGTGAATGAGAATCATCCAAATTATGTATGCAAGCTTTGTAAGGCCTTGTATGGTCTGAGGCAAGCAATTAGGGCATGGCATGACAACATGATTGTAGAACACCTTATCAGCATTGGATTTCGTAGAGCACATGTCAATCACTCACTCAATGTATGTGAGAGTGATGTAGATATTATGGCGATTACTATTTATATGGATGTTTTAATCATTGTGGGTGATAGTGAGACAAAGATTGACAATGCGAAGGATCTTCTCTCAAGACTAAATTTGAGATGAAGGATTTGGGAGAGCTACACTATTTTCTCATCATAGAGATAATCAAAACTCCAATGGATATAAGGTTGTCACAGAGATAGTATACATTGGATATGTTGAAGAAGTATGATGTGGTTGATTGCAAGCCTATTTCTATACCTTTGGATGTTAATGCTAAGAGTAGTGCACATGAGGGTGACTTGATTGAGGCTGTTACTATGTATCGAAAGATTGTGGCCAACCTTATCTATTTGACAATCACTAGATTAAACCTAAACTGCATAGTTGGTTTGGAGAGTTGGTTTAAATAGCTTCCATAAAAATCACATTTGAATGCAGTGCAATGCACATTATGCTATGTCAAGTCTACATTGGACTATCTATGTCTTATTCTATGGTGCATGTGTACCATTAGACTTGCATGGTTACACATATGCATATTGGGTTGGTACTACTTTAGATAGGAGATGTACGAGTGGTTTTATGTTTTCCTTTGGGAGTGATGTCATTACTTGGAGCAACAAGAAATAGCTGATAGGTGCCTTGTCTAGTACATGTATAGAGTACAAAGGTGTTGCAATTGCAACATGTGAGGTAAATTGGTTACACAAGCTACTTGGTGATTTGGGGATGCAAGTGGATAAGAAGATTCTCATCTAATGTGATAACCTTAGTAGCATTCAATAAGCTTGAAACCCAGTGTATTATGTGTGGACCAAACACATAGAGTGTCAAGAATCGCGTGGTGGGGGACTTGCTCAAGATTTTGCGCCGAACACACACAAAATGCACAAGGAGAAGCTCACTCAAGAGACAAGAAGAGAGATGGAGGCCAAAATGTTTTCTTGTTGTTTTCTTCTTCTTCTTCCACACACTTTACAATGTACACAAAGTATAGATAAGATACAACATAAAGGAAAGTGGCCTACTAAGTCAAACAATGCATAACCGACTACACTAGTCGACTGGCGCTATAACTATGCCAGCTGTAAGTAGGTGTAACAACCTAATTATAATAAGTAATGAGTCAGTGGCCATGTGAGAGTCATAATGACCACCAACGTGCTAAGTGTAGACATGTGGACCTATCTAACCAGGCGGTCCATCATCAATGTCCGCATGTGTTGAGCTTGTCATCTCAACACTCCCCCTCAAGCTCAACTGCATCTCTGCAACTCCAAGTAAGCTTCGAAACTTTTGAAGCTTCTCTATACCCAATGCCTTCGTGAAGATGTAAGCTATCTAATCCTATGTGCTGACATACACCAAGTCAATCTCACCTGCTAGTACCTTCTCTCTCACAAAGTGGTAGTGTACCTCAATATGTTTTGTCCTGGCATGGAACACAGGGTTCCTAGCCAATTGTATACTACTCATGTTGTCACAATAAATGACAACTAGACCTTCCACCTGTACATCTAAATCAGCCAATAACTTTTGCAACCATACTACCTCACATGCTGCAACAGCAGCACCTCTATACTCAGCCTCTGTACTCGACAAAGCAACTGTAGATTGCTTTTTGCTGCTCCACATAACTGCTACACTACCAAGAGAGAACATGTATCCACTGGTAGATCTTCTATCAGACATACTACCATCCCAATCTGCATCTGTGTATCCAAACACCTGTACATCTGTACCTGCCTCATAGAAAAGTCCATAATGTAATGTGGACTTCACATATCTCAATATGCGTCTGACTGTATCCAAATGCGGCTTTCTAGGTACTTGCATAAACTGACTCACAAGACCAACAGCGTAGCTCAAGTCTAGCCTTGTAATGGTCATGTAGATCAAACTCCCCACTATTCTCCTGAACATAGTAGGGTCTTCTATCTCATCCCCAACATCAGCACTCAACTTTACATTCTGCTCCAACGGGATTGAAAGTGGTTTGCATGCTGTCATACCATACTTGGACAATATATCCAAGCCATATTGTCTTTGGGACAGCTATATACCATCATCACATCTGGTCACCTCAATGCCAAGGAAGTACCTTAGCTCATCTAAATCCTTCATCTCAAACTTCTTCTTCAAAAAGTCCTTGACTTCAGCAATCCCACTATCACTATCACCTATAATAATCAAGTCATCCACATAGATGACTATGATGACCAAACCTGCATCTCCCTTTCTCACATAAAGTGAGTGATCAACATCAGAAATATAAAAGCCAATATTGACAAGATACTCTCTGATCTTGTCAGACCATGCTCTAGGTGCTTGCTTGAGCCCATAGAGCGTCTTCTTCAACCTGCACACATATGTGGGATGTTCTAAATCTTCATAACCTGCTGGCTGATTCATATACATTTCTTCTTGCAAGTCACCATGCAAGAAGGTATTCTTCACATCCATTTGCTACAACCTCCAATTTTTGGCTGCTGCCAAAGCAATCACACATCTGACAGTTGCCATCCTAGCAACTGGACTAAAGTTTTCTTCATAATCTATGCCATATGTCTGGGCATAGCCTTTTGCAACCAGCCTAGCTTTGTACCTACTAATAGAACTATTTGCATTGTGCTTAATCTTATAAACCCACTTACATCCAATAGCTTTCTTGCCCTTCGGCAATGATAACAGATCTCAAGTCTTATTGGCCTCTAATGCAGCCATCTCCTCATCCATTGCTATATCCCAATGAGTATGACCAACAACATCCTCAAAACAAGTGGCCTCAACGTCCTCAACTAGTTTCACCATATAAGCATAATGGTGAGCTGCATAACCTTCAAAACCAAATCTTTTAATAGGGTATCTGACCCTGCTAGATCTACGTACCACCGGATCACTCAATGGAGCCTTTACATTACTGTAAGCTCTCTGTACACTGGTGTCCTAACAGAAAGAATGACAAGCTCATCATCTAAGCTCTCTGAGCCACTAGAGTCTCCATCAAGAACTACATCAATGCCATCTGACACTTTATTCTTTCCTTTGTCTTTACCTGTAGTGCTACTAGATGCACCTGAGGATGTAGAGCTATTCCTTAGTCTCCCAAACCATGGACTACCAGATGATGTCTCTGGTCCACTAAGAGTTCGTGATTCTTGCTTTTTAGCCTGCACATGAGTGTCATGATCATCATTATCATCCAATGCATCACCACTAGATGCATACCAACTACTCATTTCATCAAAGATGACATCCCTGCTCACTCTGAACTTACATGTGACAGGGTTATAACACCGATACCCTTTCTGCTCTAAAGAGTATCCAATAAAGACACATTTTTCTACCTTTAGATCAAGCTTCTTTCGTAACTCATCTGGCACATGAACATATGCAACACAGCCAAATATCTTCAAGTGTGATACATCAGGCTTCTTGCCAGTAAAGCATTCTTCAGGAGTCATCCCATGAACTGCAGTTGTGAGAGTTCTATTCATAATATAAACAGAAGTATGAACAGTCTCAGACAAAAAATGCTTAGGCATATTCTTTTGAGCCATCAAGGCGCGTCCAACTTCTGCAATATGCATGTTTTTCCTTTTTGCAACTCCATTTTACTGTGGGGTATACCTGCATGTGAACTGTCTCTTTATCCCATGAGACCTCAGAAAATCACTGAACTCATTCGAGAGGTACTCTCCCCCTCCATCTTACCTCAAGCACTTTACTTTCAAGCATGTTTCTCTTTCAACTGCAGCCTTGAAAGTTCTAAAGTGCTCAAACACTTCACTCTTTTCCTTCATAAAATATATCCACAGCTTTCTAGAACAATCATCAATGAATGTGACAAAGTATGAACTGCCTCCAAGAGATACATTTTGTATAGGCCCCCAAATGTCTGTATGCACAACATCAATGATATTTCTGCTTACATCTCTGTCATGTGAAAAGGGTTGTCTTGCATGCTTACCAAACTGACATGCTTCGCATACCTTATAAAATTCTGCAACTCTAAATGTAGGCAAACCTATAATCAACCCTTTGGACTACATTAATTTCAGCCTTTGTACATTTGCATGTCCAATGTGTTTGTGCCAAATTTCAATATCTGCAACAATATCTTTTCCTTTAGCATACATAGCAGCATTCATAGTAGGAATTCCAGCATCCAGAGTAAATATACGTCCAACTCTACTTCCCTTTGCAACTAACCCGCACTTGTCATTGAAGTCTTCTACAAAGCAACTCTTTGCATTAAATCTGACTTGCAGCCCTTGCTCTTACCATCTGACCGACTGACACCAAGTTCTTTGTAATAGATGGCATATGTAATACATCTGAAAGACTCTTTGTCTTACCATCATGCAAGGACAAGGGAACTTTTTCAATATGTGAAATTTGGTGGCATGAATCATCACCCGTCTGTACATAACCTGCATTTTGCAAATCCTTCATCTCTCCAAACCATTCTGCATGGCTGGTCATATGATTGGATGCACCTGAATCAATATACCAAGCATCATCATGTGTTCCCTTTCTTGTAACAGCATTCATCATATGCTGCATAACAAACAGACGTTCATTTTTGTCTTCATTCTGTCGTGAAGACGATGCATAGTTTCCTTGCTGCAACTTACCACTGCGAATATCATCTTTCTTAGCATAACATTGGGCTATAATATGACCTGTTTTGCCACAGTAGTGACACATAATACCAGAGTTGTTAGAACTTCTGTTTTGCCATCTACCTCTTCCTCTAAATCTCCCCCTACATCTAAAGTTACCACAACCTCCCGAAATCTGCATATCACCAAATCGCTGATTCAATCTGTTTTGCTGGTTGTCATTACCACATCCTGTACCACGGCCTCTTGAAGAGAACCTGCCACGTCCCCTTCTTGAAGTGGAGTAGAAAGCTTGGACCTGCTCACCACTTCTTTTAGATGTCTCACTCTGCATGTTGATCTCTTCAGTGATCATAAGGGAGACTAACTCATTGAAATCTGGAAATGGCTTTCTGACATATATGAAAGTTACAAAAGACTTCCAAGCCTTTTCATTGTTAAGTCCACCCAAGGTAGACGACACCAAATCATCATCATCGAGCATTGCATCAATCGCTGCTAAGGCATCTACAATGCTCCTTACCTTCAGTGCATACTCATTGATAGACATCTTCCCTTTCTTCAATGTATTCAACTCTTGCTTGAGTGGAATCTTTCGTGCCTTTGTATTTACGAAAAACATACTTTCAAGTACGGTCCAAGCTGCATATGAATTCTCTGCATCTCTAATATGTCCCAGCATATTATTGTCAATTATTACAGACAGCCAATACATAACCTTTTTGTCTTTTGCATTCCATTCCTTCCGTGCCTTTGTCTCTTCTGCAGTTGGAGGATCACTCATCTCCGGCTCCTTTTCTTCACCTGAAACAAACTCATAGAGGCCTTTTCCAATAAGGAAGTTCGTGACACGGAACTTCCATGAAGGGTAGTTGTTCTTGTCGAGCTTCTCAATGATGGGGTTTCCACTGTTCTCTGCCATTATAACAAAACTAATACCAAACAGCAAGCAAATCTTCTGCAACCCTCGACCTGTAGTGCACATCAATACACCAGACAACCTTTTTCACTGTCTGCTCAACAATACATGCAATCTGCAATCAGTTTGCAGATAAACCTTGTGTTTATTCGCTGATAAATACCTTTGAACTTACAAATCTGAAATCTATAACCTATGCACCCACTTTTGGTCAATACAGCCGAAGTTACAGTGTACCCTGAAACTGTTGTCCGCAACCTTGCAGCTCTAAAACGAGGCCTGAAACGGCCTTAGATGCCCAAAATAAATGCGAGAATGCCCTAAAGGGCCAATCTGCAGAATACACAGCGCTCTTCGCGCACACCAAATCTCACTACAATCTGAGATTTTTGCTTTGCCCTACTTCCGGTGCCTCCACAGGCTCTATCCAAGAGAGAGAGTGGAAGAATGGGAGAGCTTCTTACTTGTTGTTTGCTTGCTCGAACCTTGCTTCTTCTCCTTCACTTCAGCCTTCATCAGGTGCCGTCGCCCTCGTCGCGGCCCTCGACAAAGACGTGGGCGTAGAAGGCCAACAAGGTGAGGGACCGGAAGACGAAGGGGGCGAGGGGCGCGGCGCCCGTCAGGAGGCGTAACAGGTACTGGTCGTGCGGGCGCCCGTGGAAGCGCCACTCCAGGTCTCCCCCGCCGCCCACCAACGCCCGCACCGCCTCCCCGTCTCCCGCTTCTAGCGCCGCGTAGAGGGCCGCCACCACCCGTCTCTCCTCCACCTCCTTCGCCTCCCGCCGCCCCGCCGCCTCCGTGGGAGCCAGCTCTTCCAGTCTGCCCAAACATTTTTCATTTCTTCCCATCAAAAAATTCCCCATTTTACACACAAACTATATATATATATATTATATTTATTTATTGTTTATGTTCCTCCCCCCCGCCATTTTGCGTCTGGCAGTCCTACTCGTCAGTGCCCCCCCCCCCCCTCCCGGGCCCAAAAATCCAGAATAAAGAACCAATCCCTTTCCCTGCGCTTCTCAAATCCACCTCACGTTTTGCAATTTTAGGTGTAAGGCTAATTCAATCCCCATTGCTACGATTCCTTAATTGCAGTCCATGTTGCACCTAGCCATTGATTGCATACACGCCGCTCTGCATTTGACACGAGACAGACAGTCAGAGATCTCATGCATTCTTGGGCGCGAGATTACGACTTCTTTCCTCGTTGAAAGCTCGTAGAACACTAACACTGCCCCGCCTTCTTTGAGAGAGAGAGAGAGGGCGCTCAGACACTTTATGCGCAAGCAAGCGCGAGAGACAGAGAGAAGCTCAAAGTCAACATTACCAGTCTTCCCCCTCTCCTGTATTTTATATACATATCCGCGAGAGAGAGAGAGAGAGAGAGAGAGAGAGAGAGAGAGACTTACGAGTCACACCCCCCTTCTTTCTTTGTCACGTTTTCACTTTTCGCTAGTGCTCAAAACACACACACACACACACACAACAATCGTCGCCGTTTGGCTTAGACTTGTTCCCCACCAACATGATCAACTTGTCCCCAAACTATTGCACACTAACTTGATCATTGCTGTACTTTACATATCTTTGTAAATATTCTTGAGTGAGTGTTATTTATAGCCCATTACGAGAATTGGCTAGTTTGGGTTTGCCTACTACCAACAACCTAGTCCAGTGTTCATGAAAAATATTTTTGGTAGCAAATACAAAACCTTTAACTCAAATTTTTGCAGAGATTTTTGAATCAAATTACATGTATTTGTCATATTTATAACTAAAAATTTTTAAGAGTTTGAGGTTTTAAATCTTCTTCTTTCAATTTTGAAAGTTTTTTTAATTTGCAATTCACTTTACATTAAACCTCGATTTTTCGTGAACATTGGCTTAGTCTCTCATATGGATAATTTTTATTGACTCCATTAGTTTTTGTGCCTTCATGTCCTTTACATTTAGATTTGCATGATCAATATCATAATACCATTACACTCATCATCTTATCATTTTTCACACATACCTTTGAGGCCCTGACTATGATATTTGTGTCATCATGCCTTTAGTTTATACTATCTCAAATGTATGTGTGGAACAAAGATATTTAATTGAGAATAGAATGGGTTTGTACATGCATGTGACCTCACCACACTTGTTATGACAATCACCAGGGTCAACTCTATTTTGTCCTTCCGAGTAAAGACTTTGGTCTGTTGGTACTCATCATAATGCTTCACAAACTTAGTTGCATCATGAAATAGTGTTGGCCACCACAACTGAGACTGGAGCACCTTGCGTATTGTAGTGTCTCCATTGAAGTGTGTCAGGACCAAAAATGGGCCGCCCGACACTGGCTCTAATGCTCTAGCTAGACCTTTATGATCAATCAAAACACCCCACGGCCTCACGGCCAAGAGCGTCTAGAGGCTATACACACTGATCTAACTTAGACACGTGTTTGTATCATTTATAGTCCAACAAATCCCTTCCCAACTCCTCACAGGGAGTACGCAAATATAATGGTGCCTAGCACCTTGTAGCACATACACAAGAAGCATCTCTCCACTGACTATTACAGCCCACTTCCACTCTTCTATACCTCGAGGATTGGCCCCAATATGTTCCATCCAACACATAACACATATGATACATAGTCCTCTCTTATCATCAATTGTTCCAAGAGATAAAGTATACTCCTCAATAAGTACGTGCCCCAAAGAAAATGGATCACTAACCCTACAACTTGGGACTCCTCATCCTCATGTGGGCCAATGTTCATAAAGGCAGGTGCTATGCATTTAGGATATATATTTCCAATACTATGTAATGAATGTAATGCAAGAGTGGATGATCTATTGTGCTTAACCATTTTATTTATTCAAAATAGTGTTGTGATAGTGCGCAAATAGTTCTCTTCATGCTTTTCATACTAACACATTTGCTTCGTTTTGTTGGATAGGGAATAGCACCAAGTATACTCATGCCAGTGAACCCTTTAACTTTTAAAATAAACACATCCTATATGTAAAGTACATTTTTAAAAATCAGATTTCAATCTATATTTAGCACTCATGACCCCTCCTCTCCCTACAATTTAATATTATGCTTGTGGTGGTAGGTGTAGAGAATATCTTATGTCATTTTCTTGTCTAAAAAGCAATAAATTATATACAATAATATAAAAATGGGGCTAAGCTGAGGCTAAACTTCATGCCTTAGATCCACCATACATCTACACACACACTTGTACTTTTTTGGCATATAAAATCTATTTTTTCCATTTAAATTATCTTTCATTTCAATCCATAAGAATGTGATTTTTCCACCCGAAACAAAAAAACCCTTTATTTTCTCACTTAATTATTGTATTTTGGGCTTTTAATTATTGATACTAATCACATTTAATTACAAATTCTAGATATTATTACTTGCAACCCTCAAGGACATGTCAAACAAGGTTCATAAAAAATTTCATACCATATGTATTTCATTTGAACCATAAATTGTAAAAAATAAGTCAAATTTCTTCATAAAATATACATATTGCTAAATTGCATGTTTCAAGTCACGAAAATTGAATGCATGGACAACCATTGGACTCCCCATTGATCTCTACACAATATGAATATCAATTCTTAGCATCCTCAAAATCTTGCCTCAATCTGGTGCATGTCGGACAAGCATTATTCATCCTATTCTTCTCTTTCTTTTTGCCCACATGAATAGTCTCTTGGAGGAGATAGAGAGAAGAGAGAAAGACTAAATCTAGATTTCCACAATGGGCAACCATTCATCGTGTGGAGACTAGTGATAGGGAGTAAAAAATTGAAGAAGAAGGCGTGCATAATCAGATTGGTAGCTTGTTTTTAGCCTCACAACCCCCCTCCATCCCAAATCATCAACATTAATAGGGTGGACCCTTCTTTTTTTTTAAACGAAAAAAAATGCCCCCACCCAAGATTCATCAAAATTTTTTTTTTTGGGGGGGGGGGGGGGGGGGGTAGGCCTAAGGGTTATACCCTTTCAACTCTCCCCCCCAAGCCACTTTCACACTCTTCCTTGGTCCTTTATGCTTTGGCTTCCGGCTACTCTTGCATTCAATACACGATTCCACATCTGAAAAATTCTATGCATTCGTTGTCTTGAAGTTCTGAACTATTAGAAACTTTTCCTACTTCAATTTGGCACTTGAAAAAATTATTAAAAATCCACAATCACTGCAAAGGTCAATATTTTAAATTCTCCTCTTCCACGACCACTTGACATTATATGTAGATTCATGTCTTCCACTTCTGTCAATCTTTAAATTCTACTTTAAATTTGCAACATTCGACACTTATCCGGTACTTCCTGGTGTTTATTCCATGGCCACTTAAAATTGTCACATATGCATCTTCCAATTCCATCGATTTTTGAATTCTGCTTTAAATTTGTATCATTGGATACTTATTCGACACTTTCTGGTGTTTAAATCCCATTCTCATTGGTGATCACAAGATAGGGTATCTCAGCCTATCGAATCCATGAACCAATTTGCACATAAAGAAACTATCAAGAGCATCAAGCTGCTACAAAGCAGAATACTCAACAAAGCACACAACCAACTTTCACCCTACCCCGTGACAAAATCAAGGCATGAAGCCCACAAGGGAGAGGCCAAGTATAACCTAATAGAGATCCAAAGCTAGTCGTTACCCAAGTGCTCCAACATAGACACACTACTGAAAAGAATTATCAAAAAGAGGTCATTTTGAGTGGTGGTCTGTACCTACCGCATACCAAGGACAACTCAACCATGAACCTCTACTAGGCAGGGACTCCTATAGCTTGGTCTTTCATTTTCAAATACTTTTGATTCATCATTTTTTAATACTTCTAGACTTGATACTTGTGGCGCGAGTTGAGCGTAGTGACCTAAGGAAAACAGGGTATTAGTCTTAGGTCTTGTCGTGACACCTAAGAACCTACCAAGCCCTCGCAAGGCAACACTAAATATTCTTTCCTTCCGCTCACTTTTATTTTCACTCAAACCATCTTTATTTATTATTATTATTTTTCGGCTAGACATCACCCCTATATGAAGATAAGGCATCGGGGCCTCGAGTAGTCTTGACTCATCCCTAGGAATCTACTAGGCCTTCACAAGGTGATGATTATCTGCTTTTTGTTTTTTGTTGATCATAGAGGCCCTAGCTAGAGTCTTAGAGCACGTGAGACCCATGCTTAGGGACCTCCTTGAGTATTTGGACCGTAGCTTTGGGTGTGGTTACCAAATGCAGCTATGAAGGTACTATGGGAGTAGATTGTGATGTACTACCCCTCTCCTTAGGGTTGACACTAGGTTTAGCTACTGGTGGCACTACAGGCTTTGGGACAACCATGGTTCCCTTACTGAAAGCCGTTACTATTCTAACATTACCGATGGTAAGGTGGATGTGCTACAACACATAGTCAACATTACAATGAGCTTGTTTTTTAAACACAAGCCCCAAAAATGCTTTCTTACCAACACTCAACTTGTTAAGAAACATGTAAAAGATGATGGATAGGCTCCTAGTCTCGATAGAAACCATTAGTTTTCATTTTTCCAAAAGTAGATAGGAGTGGCCCCCAAATGGGCTAAGTTTTGCATTGGTTGGTTGCAATTGGGGTTGACCCATGGTGGTGCAGTGTTCATGTGTTAAGATATTTGCATTGGCTCTCTCATTAATTAGCGCATCAAGGGTATATGCCTTTTGGGAGTTTATGGTGATTGGTAGGTAGGCTGGTGCTACCACTTCCTCATTCGCCTCCTCGAGCTTAGTGATGGTTGCAACCCTCACATTCATCGGTGATTCTATCATTGGAGATTCATGAAGTGGATGTAATAGATGGCAATACTTTTTTATGTGACTTTCGTTAAAGAAACTATGCCCTCTTATTCTAGGGTTTCAAGTTTCACATTCCTTATTCTATTGATATTGCAAACCTTGAAAGGTCCCAGTCCCCTAAACTTCATTTTTTGCTTGTGTCCCTTGACAAACTTTAGCAAGACTAAGTCTCCTTGTCCAAAGTCTCTTTGTTTGACGTGTTTATCAAACCAACTCTTACATCATGCTTTTTTACAAATTAGGGCATGGGTTGCAATGAGACAAGTCTCAAATAGGCGTTCCAATTTATTTATTGGTTTGATGCCACACAAAAATGTGAATCTATGTCTTATAGCTTTTGGCCAAGTTTTAAGGCTTTGTTTATGTGTTTTTTTTCGAACCTAACATTTGAAACCTCATTCATATTCCAACAAGCTAATGCTTGAGTTCATTTGCAGTGAGAAAAATTCTATTGGAATAAATAGTACACTCCACACATCATGGCATTACACTTCCTCTGTGTGTGTATGTGTGTGTGTGTGTGTGTGATTGGTCTATTTTTTGTCATGTTTATATGCTTAGTTTTCATCTTTGGCTCTTTCATCTTAAAGAAATAAAAATATTCTAGAAGAAAAAATATAAAAATTAAAAAATTTCTTGGAATCAAAACATATGTTTCACTAGTCTATTATTATAGGTAGATTGTATTAAAATATCAATATATTCAACGTATTTTCACCTCAAACATTACCTTATAGTGGATACAAAAGCCTTGAAATTTATACCATGTAGTGAAACTTTGTCAAATAACATGTGTTTGCCAATTTTAAGACTACAAATTAGAAATAAAGATTTGACCATGTGGCTAAATCTTAATCCCTTTTTTGAAGATGGAACTTGGTACTATCATCTATATAGTAAGTTTCACTTTCAAGCAAGGGGGTAACAATTTGACCATGTGACCAAATATTGACAATCCTATAAATTCCCAAAGTATATGAAAATTCCAAAACTCCCTAATATAGTGTTAATTTTAAGACTACAAGTTGTGTAAATATTAAATGTCTTAACCAACTTCTTCAGGATTTCATCACAATGTTTCAACTTGATACGATTGCATGATACTATATGTAAACCCTTACTATCAGTGTGCTCAATGCCTAATTCAAAAACCCCTTCTTTGTAAATTTGTCAAAAATAAAACACACCCTTTTCCTATTCAATGTATGAATATCTCCATTAAATGATGCCCTTCTATATGTAAGAAATGTCTAAAAAATGTAATTTTAAAGTCCCTTCTATTCAACCCACGTGATACACTTACATTTGTAGGAGTGATCCCTTGACTACTTCCACTACATGTGCAACAATGCTTGCATGCAAGGATGACATACTAAGAAATGACTTTTGGAGCATGAAATGGGCATATATATTTGTGTAATAAATGAAGCACCCAAACTGCAAAGGACCTTTAGAGATACCATGGAGGTAGACTATGTTGGGATAGCTAGAACTAGCTAGGTTGAAATGCAAAAGATGGAAATGGTTCTTATGGAAGGTCTCAAAGTGTTGGCTGATTGAAAGATTATATCAATGCAAGAAGAAGGGAAGAAAGTGGTGCGTGTAGCTCTAGCCTTCTCATTGGGAAAGCTAAAGCAAATGCATTTTTCTTACTCTACTACTAGCGTTTTCCTATACTTCATATCCAAGGTTTTGATAGAGAGAGTGTTCAAAATATGTCTTTGCTACCACTTTTGAAGCCAAGGTATCACACATCCAATATCAGTTTGTGGGTAGGGGATTCTTCTTTACCCTTTTGGAATTGTTGGTTAGAGAGAGATCTTGTGCAAAGGATATTTATTTTATTCCTAGCTTTAGGTGGTGGATTTCAACTCGGAAGAAATCCTAATGACATGAATGCTTGGTCTAGGCGACCTTCCCTAGTTTATTTGATTGGCTTGAGGGTGAGGTAGCAACCATCATTGAAAATATCAAGAAGTGTTTGTATTTTCCAAATAACATGCCAAGGTTTATGCATGCACAAAAGAAGGCACACACTCTTTTGGGATCATAGGTTGTTGCATTTAGAAACTTTGGAGTTGTTTTGATAGGAATGTCTTAGAAGTGGTCACTAAGCTTTTATTTGCTATATTCATCGCTACATGTTACAAATGTTTTTTGAAAAATGTGGTACTTATAAATTTATTAAAGTAAAGTATTTACAACACTCAAAAGGTATAGCACATCTCATGACCAAAAAGGCAAGTTACACCCGTTTATATGGCCATATTCCTGAGCTTTCTAGCAAACAACTTGAAAATCCAGTGTGAATTTTCAAGGGACTTGAAAACAATGACACAATCTTCCTTTAAGATTATAATGGCATCCATTGTAGTAGGCACAAATTTGTTTCTGAATGCTGCATCATCCCTCCTATCCCAAAGGAATTTATTAGTGTTTTCCGGAGCAGCTTCCATGAGACATCACCTAGATGGTTTCAGTCGGTAAAGAGCATTGTGGTAAAATTGAAATCATCCCTGAGATTGGTTTCCTTCCATCACTTCCTGACCCTATTCTAGACTAGGGTAGCATGATGATAGTCCCAAAGTATATGCTTCTCATCCTCTTTGCCTATTTGCACAGAGGGCACAGAGGAGACATAGGAAGTTTCCATGCCAAGCAAGCCCTTAGGGCGATTTTCTTTGTTTTAGTAGACCCTATCTAAAAAAATATAGCTTGTAGATGGGTATGGATTTCTAGACATGCTTGACCCTGCATTTCCACGTGCTAGCTCTAGCGATGGGGCAACAAGGTCTCCACTTGTTAGATAAGAGAAGAGTAGAGCTAGGGACTAGCGAGGGGAGGAGAGTTAGTTCTCTTATGACATTTGATCTGTTGAACACCTATTGGGCTAACAAGGGACTGGATTAGCTTATTGGGCACTGCGGTCTTTGGCAATCAGGTGCCAAACATGCCTCTTGTATCTCAACATGTTTTCCTTTCACATACTTTCCAGTTGATTCAATCCAAATAGGGCACTAATTTCCCCAATATCCATTATTTGAGAATGGGCAAAGTCCCAAACTTAGACCCAAGTTTTTAGTCCTTTGTCAAAGAGTTTCTTTCCCATTCTAGGATTTCTAGCTATTGGTGCTAATGGGGGATCATAAACAAATGGATTTTCCCATATGCTAGAACTCGAGGAGGAGTCTCCATTCCTACAAGCTGATGAAGACCACATCAAATTTTAATAGGGCACTAGTAAATTTTGTATACTGCATCTTGCCACCCAAGTTCAAACCATGAGTTCCCTTTGTGAGCAATAGTCAAATTTTAATAGGGCACTAGTAAATTTTGTATACTGCATCTTGCCACCCAAGTTCAAACCATGAGTTCCCTTTGTGAGCAATAGAGCTGATCCAACTTCTTAGAATAATTTCCCAGGGTTGTTTCTCTTCCAAGCGATGAATGATCTGAAAGCACAGATGCTTAGCCTTCAGAGCTAGTGGCTCAAGCCTTGCACCTCCCTCAACCTTGTCGATGGTGATTAGATTCCAACCAATTTGGGGAATCCTAGTAGAACAATCTTTGTTTCCATAGGAAGTTCCTAAAGGTTTTTTCTAAAAGAGCCCATGATGAATTATTGAAGACAAATCAAGAGGCCATGCATCCTCTCATTGAGACTAAGAAGATGTTGATCATAGTGATCTTCCTTGCAAGGGAGAGGGGTACGATTTTCCACTTGCTTGTCTTGGCACTTATCTTTTCCCACAACCATAGGAAGCACTGTCATACAATAGGCCTTATTCCAATAGGTGCTCCTAGATATCAGACAATCTCCCCAAGTTTCATGATTTTAAATCCATAGATTAGAATCCATGCTTGAGGGTCCCCTCACATAAGTGGTAGCATTTTAGTTTGTGCAATTGATGAGAGGATAGGAAAGCTCAGTAAACTCATTGAAGGAGTCCATCATTGCGTCTCTATTGATGAAGTCTTTTTGGCTGCAACAATAGATGCACTATCATCTACAAAAAATTGAGAGGGCGTTGTTGATTCATTTGGTAGTGGGAGTCCAGATATGGTTCCATGTTGAACTTTCTTATCAATCTTGCATAAAAGAGGATCAATAATTAGTACAAAAAAAAGCAGAGCTAGGGGACAACCTTGGTGAATGGACCCCTTATGAGGGAAGGCACTAATAATACTACCATTAATACTTCTGAATGCAGAAGCATTTGAGAATAGAGTACTCACCATATTCTTGAAGATAGTGCCAAAGCCAATGCTTTAGAACAACTTTGATGAAGCACCAATTAATTATATTAGAAGCTTTGTCAAAATAGACATTTACCAAGAGCTACCGAGACAGGGCAAGATCCATGGAAAATAGAAAGTTGAGTATTGCATCCTGAATTTGCTTTCATGGATGAAGACATACTACCTAGGATGAATCACCCTTCTGAGGAGATGCTTGATCCTCATAGCCAAGGTCTTAGAGAGCACCTTATAGGTGAAAGTTAACATTATCATAGGCCTCCAATTTGAGACCTTTGTGGCTGTATGAGCTTTCAAGTTAAGTTTAATAAGCTTCGATTAACTTCCTCTAACAAAGTGCCAGTCCCCCTAATTAAATTCATCAAGTCCACTAGGTCCTAGCCACAAGTGTCCCAAATTGCTTGGAATAGCTCAATTGTTAACTCATTAGGCCCAGGTGCCTTACCCTTCTTCATCCGCATAACAACATACTATACTTCTTCAAGGGAGAAAGGCCTCTCAAGCAACAAGGCATCTACTATAATTATTAGCCAACCCTTCAATCCTAGTTTGATAATCTAGGAGACTATTTGGTTCATTGCACGACTATTGAAGAAAAATGTCTTTCAAAAATCCTAGAGATCATGGCTTCATCCCAATGCAAGTGGCCTTGCTCATCTTCAATTGTTGCAATTGTTTCTTTCTTTTGCTTCATCTTGAGGGAGCTAAGAAAAAAGAGTTGAGGGCATCCCGTATGGTGATCCACTTCCCTCTCAGTATAACCTTATTTGTCTGCACTACATCATCCTCTTTCTTTTTCAAGAAAGATTTGGTATTCCTAAGGAGAGCCTGTAATACATGATGATGTGGTGTCATTGCTAAAGCATCTAGTAGAGAGCTCCTTGCATATGCTACATCTCTAAAACTTCTCCTCTTGACTTCTACTGACTTCCTTCCATTATCCTTGGCTAGGCTAATGGTAGCATGAAGGTAGTTCAACCATCTAGATTTAGGTGTGGGAGCAGAATCTCTTGTAGATCTCCATGTGTCTTTGATGGCCATGACAAAGGCTTCATTCTCCAAGAAGGAGCAATTGAAACGGAATGGACGTGGGCCCTTCAATGTAGTACCTGTCATAGCCAACCTAAAGGAAATTAGAATGGGAATATGATTTGAGATAGAAACCTCACTCAATATATGATATGTGACATGCCCACTTAGCCACCATGCTCCCAATGACACACAGAAATTATCTAAGCGGCATTTGAGATAGAAACCTCACTCAGCATATGATATGTGACATGCCCACTTAGCCACCATGCTCCCAATGACACACAGAAATTATCTAAGCGGCATGCACGCCATGTCGAGCCAACATTTTTGTTATGCCAAGTGTGTGGAGCGTTGGTACCTTTATAGTGCTAGAACTACTACATCATGGAGCTCGCAAGCTCTTTCAAGGTTACTCCATGCTCCAATTTCCTCTAGCACCATGCATCTCGTACCATGAGTACGGTCATTAGCAAGAATAGTCATATTCTAGTCCCCAACTAGTATGGTTGGCTGGTCCTAGATAAGGTGACCAATAGCCTCCCATTGTTGCACTCTCTGGGCTGATGTGTTTGCATAAACCAAAGCCATAGTAAACTGGTCACCCCACATTTTCACTTTTCATACCACTACATGACCATCTCCTAACCTCAAGGCCAATCCAGTCCTAATGTCCTCCTTAATAAGCAATAAGGTCCCACCACGACCCCTGCATATAAGGTCATGGAATATTTTATATCTTGGAATTTTCAGAGAGTTGCATGAGGCTTCATCAAGCTTCACTTCCTGAAGTGCATCTACATGTGGTTTATATTTGCAGATAATCACATAGAGAATTCGTTTCTTGAGATCAAAGCCCATTCCCCTAATGTTCCAAGAGAACATTTTAAATTTAGGTGTGCATCTACATTGATTAGCAGAGCATATTTGGTGCATCCATGAATTCATGCTAATCAATTGGAGCATAATAATTACGATTAACAAGTGGTTGCCATGTGAGATGTTTGAGAGAGATCTTGTTGGAGCTCTTTCCTCCACCATTCTTCTTTGACTGAACTTTGGGTTGCACATTTTCCTTATTTGGATCAAAAGTTGGTGGTTTAGGTTTAGCTTGTGGTTCTTTCTTGATGCCGTCCATTGTAGCAGGAGAGACTTGTGGGGTCGAGAAGGAGGATGCTTGATGCTAGGGGTCCACACTCTTGCCCTTGTCCTTGGGTTAAGGATTTGTTGAAGATGGTGTTGACAGTTGAGCATGCGGAGTGTTTCTAGATTGGGTTGGGTTTGAACTTTCTTTTTCTCCATGCTCCTCTTTGCCCTTGTATCTAGCCAATTTTTGAGGGCAGGCTCATGCAAAGTGGCCACTACTATGATAGTGATAACATGCATCTGGAAAAGGAGAGAACTTGATGCTAAGTATGATCTCTAAGATTGAGGGATCCTGCATCTGAAAATATTCAGAAGGTTTTTTTCGTTGATCTTGAAGCATCCAAAGGCGATGAACCCCCTCGAGCATGCATGAGGCATTCGTGACTTTGGGGGAATATATGATTTTTCCAAGTGTGGCTACAATGGTCGATGCCTCTCCATCTAGCCTTGGGGGAAAATCAAGCAAAGAAATCCATATGGGCACTTGTGTCAAAGCACACCATTTGATGTGAAGGTTGATGACCATCGCAAAGCATAGACCAAGTTACCTTTGTAACCCAACAGAGCTGAAGCCAAAAAACGCAATCCCTTTTTGACTTTGAGGCTAATACCACCAGATAGAGTCCTTTCCTAACAAAGTAGAACTAGAGAAGGGTGGACTTGCCTTGGTACGTTCCCTCGAACCAACGTGAGAAGTTTTCCTCCAAACGAGGGCACGCAAGAAATAGATATAAACACCAGATGACAAAAGTGTAGCATACCTCTGCTTAATGACATCAAAAGATAGAACCACTAACACCTTGTGTACCGGTGCTCCCTCCACGACTTTTGCTTTTCACTCATTGTTGTGGTGCACTTGATCCTCTCATAGGATACACTCAACCTCAGCCATGTCCTCATTGGGGCTACTCACAACTTGCTTGTTAACTGGAATTCATGGGGAGTTTCTCTATAGACATGTTAGCTCTCTGATGCTTCAATGAGCCTATTTGCATGCATGACATGGAGACACATGCATCTTCGATGCAGCATAATGATCCTGCCACCACCACCTTACTTTCTTAGTTGATGCAAACTCTCTATTGGGATCACAATGATCTTAATCTCATGTTACAAATGTTGAGGTGTGGGACATTTCTCATATGAATACTTGTGCAGACATATAGTGTCTCAACAAATTAGTAGTAAGGAAGATACTAAGAAAAATATACCTAAAATTGATAGGCATGTGGGCGTGGGGATATCATAATTCAAAATTGAGTAGTCTCACAAGAAAGGTGCATACCAACCTATTAACCAACGGGGAAAACATTTAGAAGGGTGAGCATAGGAAGGTTTATTTTCCCAACAAGGACCAAGGGAGGACAATACTAAGTAGTCCAAAGAGATAAGGGAGTATAGTAAGACCATCAAATGCCCATAACAATAAGGAAAGAGGGTCTTGTTCAAAAAGGTTGCAACCAAGACATTAGTCTAAAGGAACATCTTTGGATACTTAGGGAGGATAAGGGCTATGATGAAGTTGTATTTTAGTTAAGATGGAAATAATGTCTAGCAAGATTAAATTTATTTCTTAGAGTGTAAAGGGCATGTGATTGATCAAGAAAATAAGCATATACTATAAGCTAATTATGAATTGTAAGCCAAAGGTGCACAACCTTAGAAGAAGTCAAATTGGGATGTGAAGATGTGAAGTCGAATATGTTTGATGACTACTTGGCATTTGAGGACCTTAAAGAGAGAGGGAAATGTGGTACTTCACCATTAGCCCACTCAAAGCTTAAGCCAAAGGTTGCTGTGAGATTCTAGTGTAGGGCATATGGTGGCAATCAGATTTCTTACAAAGGTAATAGAGGTGAATGCAATCTCAAATTCTTTGTTAAGTCTATTGGGATAGGCTTGGAGAAGAAATCAACAAGGCCAATACAATAGTTCTAGGTGATTTGAATATCACCATCAAGGCTAAAGATAGACCACGTGGTGTAGTTACAATGATTAACCATTGAGAAGGAGCTATGGGAAAAGTTGTGTTTGAAACACATGGTCTAGTGGATATCACAAAGCTACAACAAGAAATGCAATTTGTCTTTCAATGGCACAACCACCACACCTAATGTGGTGGGACTATTTGGATTGTTATAACATCTAGCGGATGGTCTAAAATTGCCCTTAAAGGAGCCTATTTGACCGTCAAGTGCTAATGTTTTTCTTTTTTTAATGGCTCTAGTAATTATAGTTATGGTGGTGCGCCCTACAAAGCTCATTTCTTTTCACGTGTGGAGTGATATCAAATAGGGTACATGTAGCTCATAAAGGCTATTGGATAGCTCTCGCATTGAGCTATAGAGAGATGCATCATGTTCTAGTGCTAATTGTGAGTGTTTGCAAGTTGATCATCCCTAGTGCACAAATATGGGGGTCCACCCCATTTATGCTTTACTCCTTTTGGAAAGATTCATGGTTTGATGTTGAGGTCAAGAGAGCTTGAGCCTCAACTACAACAGAGGTAGTGGACCCCCTACAATGGTGAGATGAATGTATAAGGGCCATCACAAAAGTGGGCAAAACCTTTGGCAAGTCTGCGACAAATATAACAAGGCACAAGATGAGTGTTATGGTTTGACATAGAGAAGGTATTATTGCTACTTTAACAAAGGACCCTAATAATATGAATCTATACAAGAAAGTTTTAGAGCTTGACTTTACCATTGAATATATTCAATAGAATTATATTGAGGCATCAATAGGTGTAGATGAAATATAAATGGACATCTAAGGAAAAGACCATTCTACCTTCTACTTGAAAGCATTGAACTCTAAAAGGCAAAGGAATGTAATTACAATGATCATTAGTGATGAGAAGGGTTAGTTTTGTTATGTTGTGTGTTGGTATGTAGAAGCACACTCTAATTAGCACCTTAAAATAGGAAAAAGGGAGGCCCCATAGCTATATTAATGAGTGGTACTATGAAGAGAACACAAGGTAGTGTACCAATTGAGATGGCTTAACCCTATATTAACATTTATGGTGTCTTCAAAGTAAATAAACTAATTCAAAAAAATGTGCCCCATACTTCATTCTTGTTTCAATCAATCATAGTCTTGTCCCTTAGACCAATATTCATAAATATGTGTGATGGAGTCATCACACATATGCAATCAATATGATGTATGCCATCCCCCCACCTAATTTTTAATCAAACATTAGTTGTATTGGCAACCTAAGGAAAATTTACCATTTCATTATAACAACATCGAAACAATGTGAAGTGATAAGTTTCCATGAAATTATACAAAATTTATTTAAATTCATAAATGAATCTTTGTAGAATTATGCAACCTAATGTTGCTCCAAATAAGGTCTTCCAAACAAGCTTGCTTAAAACATCTTTATCTAAAATCTCCCATCTCTAATATTAACAAAGTTCATCTCATTACATTCAAGAAAAACCAGCAACTCATTGTACCAATTCAACTTGAAATTGGTAAAACTTACAAGTTTATTGGATGTATAACTAAGCCTTATGAAGATGGTTGTTATTAAGGAAGGAAGGTAATGGGAACTTTTGGATGTCCCTTTAGTGACCATTTTCTTAAAAAGAGGTAAAGACATCCTTTGTACTATAAACTTTGGGAAATGTATAGATGCTTGGAGTAGGTATTTAAATGTCCGTTTTATAAACCGTGTATGTGTGTGCACATGCACATCCACAAACATGCTTGCCATGTTATTATGTTTGATCCTTAAATAAGTGTTTCTAAAATTTAAGCATTCGGTGTGGTTGTTAGTGCATTGGGTGTCGTCCACATTTTTGTATTGCCTCTCATGTGTATTGTTGAGATGACAAGTGGTTCTTGGTTGCTAATTCAAATTTATGACTTCTCTAACCACCAAAGGATTAGTCACCCTCTCGTGTGGATGAACTTGGAAAACCACCATTAATGAAATAGGTGCTCCTTTTTGCCTCATCTTAAGTTACATGTGAAGGATCATTTTGGATGCATTGACTTTGATAGAGTGTCTTCCTTGTAGAATGCAACTAAGCTACTAGTGATGGTTTAACATGAAGATGAGACTTATTCCTATAACAAATTTATACCTACGTGTGCGTGTGTTCATGCACAGGCTTGTGTGTGTGTGTGTGTGTGTGTGTGTGTGTGTGTGTGTGTGTGTGTGTGTGTGTGTGTGTGTGTTGTTAGATATGATCAATGCCCCACCCTCATTAGGTGCCACCAATGATCCATGGTGCTCAAAGTTGTAAGGCCCCCATTATGAGGAGAAGCCAAATGTGAGCCCGAACATTGGTTGAGTCCTGACTTGTATATCAGATGAGGTCTATGTGACCGGATGGCAAAAAGGTGACCGTTGTGGGTCTAATCTTTGGGTTAGATGGAGTGGTTAAGCTGGTAGCAACTCGAGGTGCATTGCATCAAGTTGCGGAGTAAGGGAGTTAAAAGGGGCCCCTGGCTGGGGGGTCCCAGGGGGGTGAGTGGCCCCCTTGGCAGGGGTCCGGGGGCAGCGCCCCTGGCCCGATGGTAAAGGGAATATTCCCTGGAATATTTCCTGGCCGACTAGTGGTGGCTCATATGGTAGGTCGGTCAGGCCGACCTAACAACCTTCGCGGGCTATAAAAGCTAAACCCCTTCACAGCCATCGATCACTCATCTTTCACCCAGTCAGAGTTGTTGTTCCAGCTAGCCTTAAGCTCTTCACCTATCTTCTGTCTAGATCACCATCTAAGCTTCACACATAGTGGAAGTGCACGGGTGGACAGAGCCATCTTTGTGTATCAGTTGTTTGGAGCTAAAGAATTTACTGATTCTCCTCTTATCTGTTGTGTACTCTCTATCTCTTTCTCAGATTCTGTTCACTGCGCCGTGTAATTTTTACATGTGTGTGTGTGTGTGTGTGTGTGTGTGTGTGTGGGTGCATACATGTGTGTGTGTGTGTGCGTGCATGTGTGTGTGTGTGTGTGCATGCATGTGTGTGAGTAAAAGAAAGCACACAAAAAGCATTAAGCTTTAGTGTATACATTTGTGTCTACTTGTTTGCACACACACACACACACACACACACACACACACACATCTTTGTATACAAGATATACAAAGCATGTGAGAAAGGCAACAATCCAAAAACATAACTTGAATCTTAAACTTGCCATCTCCAAATAAATGAAAGAAACATCATAATGATTAAACACTTCCAAAAGACACATTGTCTTGCATCTACTTTCGTGCCTTAAACTTTATTGGTGGTTCATGGATCTTAGTTATACAATTAGAACACTATTTTTGAAAGACCTCTCTCCTCATTCTACGTACAGATTCCCACACAATTAGGCTCCACATCAACTAGCCACCACTTCTGCATATTTATACTTTATTGAAAAGTGGCTTTTAAATCCAACACCACATCTTCACATGTTCCCCTTAGAAACAATCGCATGGGCCCATTCATTACTATTGTGGTCTCATAAAACTCACAAACATAGTATCTTTTTATAATATCACTAGTGCATATTGCCATATAGTGAAGACTTTTTAAACCTTTATACAACCAATTGAGCATTAGTCTATTAAAGAGTAGGACTTGGAAATTGCCATGTGTGAACTGATTTGTAGAAGTGCTTTATTAAACCTGCATATTATGATATCTTAATGTATGCTTATCATTCTTAAAGTTCTAATTGTGACATGTATGGACCCCAACCAAGATATTTTGTAGTTGCTTTACCTTTCAAAACATATTCTTCACTTGAAGATTCTGTTATCAAGTCCACTCAAGTGAATATTTAACGAGATTATAGCTCATAATTTTCACAAGTAATACAAAAGACCCTTAATATGTATCTTAGTGAAGAAGTCCATTACAAAAAGTTTTGATGTGTCCATTACAATAGGTTAAGGCTCTTCATGTGTGCATTAGTCACAAGTCCACAAAAGTTTATTAGGGTGTCCTAATGCCAAAAGGAGTCTCTTTGCAATTGGGCATTTATTCAACCTTTTAATGCCACACGAGCGACTCTTGAACTTTACAACACTATAACCATGGAATGTTTAAGCAACCTTTGAATGCCATAGAAAGAGAGAGAGAGAGAGAGAGAGAGAGAGAGAGAGAGAGAGAGAGAGAGAGAGAGAGAGAGAGAGAGAGAGAGAGAGTTACCCTCTAGCTTTGCCCAAGCTCGTAGAGCAATGTCTCATCCAAGAGGGTTGTATGTTGGGCATGTTTGTATTGCATTCTAAGGGTCTCTTAAATAGCTTTTGGGAAAGAAAAGGGGGGCAATCGGAGGGGAAGGAAGGGGGTTTGTTTATAGTGTTTGCAGCTTACATCATTGATGATGGTAGGGTATATGCTTTTCCTCATAAAAATGGCAAAATTCCCACAGAATTGTGGAAGAGAGGAAAAAGTTGTGAGAGTGAGAGAGTTGCACTCCAACTTCACCCATGCCTATAGAGTAGTGCCTTCTCTAAGAGAGTTGTGTGTTGGGTGTATCTGTAGTTGTGTTCTAGGGGGCTCTTAAATAGTTTTTAGGAAGAAGGAGGTGCTAGAAAGGGGGTGGGGGGTGGGGGGGGGGGGGGGGGGGGTTTCTTTTAGCATTAGTAGCTTACATCATTGATGATGGTAGGACATATGCTTTTCCTCGAAATGTAAAAGCAAGGTGATGTCATGGTTTTTCAAGAGATTTTACCCAAATTTGAGATTATTCACATTTTTATGAATTTAGGGGTTGAAAAAAAGTGACCTTTTTGTGTTTTGCATCGCTCACATGTAAAAATTCTTGCACATTGGACAAAATTTAAAAGGGCCATAACTTTTGATCTAGAACTCAGAATTCAAATATGTTTAAACATCGTGATCATGGCAATAAGCTACACCATGCTATAATTCACTTTACATGTTTGATTTTTTAAAAAATGATAAAATTCAATCTTTGTGTTTTTCTATCAAGAATTCCTATGAATTCCTAAAAAAAAGTCGATAAAAATAAGGTCTTCAAGACCCCCAAGTGTTGCTAAACTTAAAGCTCACTCATATGCAGCATGCTTGATTAATCACTATTCTTTTAAATGTCTAAGATGCTAAGGTGGGTACATTACACACATGAAGATATGAATGGAAGTCACCCCCCAATTTATCACCTTTCAAATCGACCTATAGAAAGACATAATAGACCTATCAAAAAGGGCTTTTTACTATCTTCAAAGAGTTTTTGTGTGAAAAAGTATTGAGATATGGTTAGGATACATAGATGCATAGGGAGATGCGATTTGCAAGCCCTTTACTAGTCACTTACTATCCCTCAACCTCCTGTGATCAAACCCTATCTATGTAAACAAATTCCTGAAGGTTGTTAGCTATCTCTTCTCATCCTTCCCAAGAGTCTCCTAGTTGTGTCAAATCCATAAATCTCCATTGGGATTTGCACCCTCACGTTCAAACAAACAGTTTGTCTCATGGAACTTCTAAATGGATGGAAAATATTGAAGTGATAAAACAAAAGTTGGGACCTTACTAGAGGGATTCCACAAAGGCATGTGTAAAGACATTGACAAATTGAACAAAGTAATGAAGCAAATTTCCATGGTGTAGAACGCCAAATATCTAGGATTTGAAATATCTAGTTGTTTGCAAACTTGATTGCAAACAACATGTGGCTTGCATGAAGTCTCCTAAAGAAGAAAGTGTGAAGCAAAGGGGTATCAACCACTATAAGCAAGAGGTATGAACCTCTAACAAGCAATAGTAAGGCATCATTTTTGAAAAACATCCATCACGAGTCCACTATCAAGAAATAAAGGCTTCATTGAGCTCATAACCATCCATAGTTTACAAAGTAATTATTCAGATGTGCAAGAATGGTCGGTATTGTTGTTCCTAAGGTGACACTAGCATACAAGCTTGATGATAATGAGGTTGTTCAAATCATTCAAATGTGCAAGGATGGTTGGTACTTTTGTTGACAACGCCTAAGGGGACATGAGTATACAAGTTGGATGATAGTGAGGTTATAGTATGCGAGTCCTGTTGGATGCCTCACAATGCAAAATAGGGGGGACTAATAACAAGGCGGGCCCATGTGGCAGGTAGGATCCACCTGCGTGCTTGAAGAGAAGCATTTTGTGATTGACTGAGGGATCAAAAAGCAACAACAGACACACACACGTTGTCTCGTGGATGAAGGTGACGCTCACCAGCTGGATGGATGGATGGATGGATGGATGATTGTGGGCTCTTGACGGGAGCAAGTGCGAGTTGCCGCCCCGTTATAATTGACGGAGTTATCTCTGATCTCTGTGGCAAGAATTGACGGAGTGATTGAAGCATTTGCGAAAGCGAAGGGGCCAGAATATGCCGCTTCCCCTTCTTCTTTTCCTCCACCTCCCCCGGTGGCAAGGCGCACTCGTTTGGGACCTCTCACACAATGGTATTTCTCTCTCAAAATCAAGAATGTGTTATTGCTATTGTGGCTGAATGTCCTCCTCATGGTGTCACTCATGACAATCTACTCGTGCTTCATGATGATGTTGATGATTTATATGCTTGCTTTGCTTGTGGTTGAAGATGTTGGTTAGTGCTCCTACCAATGGCCATTGCAAAGCTTCAAACGATGTGATTGAGAGATGGAGAAGGGGTGTGCGCAACCAAAGGCAGATTATCATGTCATAGATCCCCTAGAAGTTGCAATTTCCATGACTAGCATTCCTTGTTCTAAGAAAGATAGATCACTTTGTAGCAAAGCGATATTGTGAAGGAAGAGAAGTATAGCATGGCAACTTCACTTCCCTCTCTTCTCCTTCCTTGACCAATTAGAGTTGGGGTACATTAGAATTTTCTCTCTCTCCCTTTTTCCCTCTCTCCCAACTCTCTCTTTTTTTGTGTGCATGTTTGTGTACTAGAACTAGCACATCATACAAAGCTTATAATTGCCATATGTTAAGATTAACATACATAAAACTAACGCAAGAGAGCACTACGAATCACACCATTTAGAGAAGACCTAGGAATAGGTGTAGTAAATGGGTCTTGAAGCTACTAAATAACCCCTTCTCCACCAAGGTACTTGTAAATAATCCCTTGTCCACCAAGTGCATGTGAATGGCTCCTCCTTGAATCCAAGTATGAGGCTGATGAAAGTAGCTTGAATGCTTGTTAGAGTCACCATGGGGCGGACCTCACTCATAGTTGCAAGTCCTCAACCCTAACTAACAAGACCACATGCATGCACAACAACACTTGGCCATGTCATCATTGCCATCAACAACCAAGTTGTTAAAAGTTTTACATATTGGCATAAGTTGTCATCATCTCATCACCAAGTATTGCAAGGTTGAATGAGTGTTGCAAGGGAAGAGAGGGTTGCCTTGACGACAAGCAACCCCATCCTAGCCATGCCCATGGCTAGCCAACCCATCATCGTCCACATCACACATGCTTGTGCAAATTTACTTATGATAGCTTAAGATTGAGGGTGAGTGATCTCCATGGCAACTGTATTTGTGTCCCCAATGTGGACTAGGCTAGTAGCGGTAAATGTGTTAAGCTTGATTTCTCAACAACAGCCTATCAAGCCTCAAGGACTCTTATAATGACATTGATGCATTCTTCTTAATTGGATCATCCCCATGACACTTCATTCATTTCCTCCAACTCCCCATATTTTTATTTTGCCAACCATGGCTTGAGTGCTTTAGTTAGTCCAAACTCCTAGCAAACCCCATACATAGCTAATGTGAATCCATGGTGCTACCACTACAAAATATAGGCCTTATACCGATGTTAAAAGCGACAAAAATACAAATAACAAAATTTGCCCCCATCGTCGCAAAAAGCGTCATTATTGGTGACGCCATAGAACAGTTGGTATCAGCGTCGCTATCAGCATCGGTATTGGCGTGGGTATCAGCGTCGCAATTACCGACGCTGATAGCGACGGTTTGCGACGAAAATAACGATGCCAATAATGACGCGAGCAGTAAAATTTGCGACACTAATAGCGACGGTAATAGGGAATTTTTTTTTGTGGCAAGGCAGTAGCACTGTGTGCTTTATTAGAGCCATACAAAATAGTTTATGCACTGTGTACAATGCGCTTGCAAACAAAAACAAAGTATACTGAAATCATAATACTGATACATGAAATAAATACATGATTGCATAATAAGCAATTGGTACAATCATGACAAGATATCACTAATACATAGAAAATGTCTACATAGATAAGGCGACCCAAAAATAAAGGTGTGTGAGCTCCAGGGATCCAAGGGCGAGCTACATATCCTCGCCCTCCGAAAGCTCGTCTCGCCGCAAAGGAGCATCGAACGGACTCTGCAAAAAAAGAAACAACACATTAGTCCACCATACAATAATGCATTCTAATTAAACATGGTAACTACAGACAAGAAAGATGAGTGACTTATAGGGCCACCGCATCTATACAATCGGTCGATCAATGAAGTGAGACCCTGCCTCTTTGCATATCGAGTATCAAGGCTGACCGGATCGTGATTTGTAATGGAGTGCTGCAAAGAAAACAAAATTCTAACTGTTAGAAACATGATTGTTAGTACAAAGGATATTGCAAAAAAATAAACAAGCAAAACAAAAGAAAAACTTACAAAGTCCTCCAAATATGTCCTATGGCCGCCACTCCCAAGATGATAGACCACTCCAGCCTCGAGTCGTGCCCTCGCTTCCTTGCACTACTGACTCCAACGTCCTGGAGAATCTGTAGCCTCCTCCCTCAATCGGTGCCAGTCGTCCGCATCTAACCACTTGATCTTTGCAGCCCCCACTCTTGATTGCCTTGCATGCGTCGGATCATCTGTGTGACATATATGCACTCATGCAATCCATCATCCAGCCCGTAGAAAATCTATCTACTAAGGCTGAAACCGGAAACTCCTCATGCAAGGATGCTACTATGTAGTCCTTGCTCCCCTCTGGTATGTTTTTCCAATGATCTAAGACGTTGTGCTGAAAAACTTGTTGGCACAACTCTCTCATGCGAGCCATCACCCTCCTCCCCTCATAATTCATGATGATGGCTCTTGACCTATCATCGACTAGATATCCATATCCCCCTGGAGTCTACCTAAGTTGGATCCTCTCCCATGTGCGTCCATGCTCCTGGACATATCCAGGAGATCCTTGTGTATCCGGTGTACCGACCGGGGTAATATCTCTCGGAGTGGCACCCATAGGGGTGCCACCTGCTGACGGCTGAGCAAAAGCCAGAGTAATTGGAGTAGACGTCCCCACATGTGTGACAAATACCTGAGGTTACGTAACTCCAGTTGAATGATGAGATGGAGATACCGCGTTCGTGCCTCCACAGCATCCACCTGAGCCTGAGCCACGCTCCCTGGAAGGGCCATGAGAGCGAGGAGTCGCTCCTATATCCTGTGTCGACCACGGGCTCACTGCATACATATCTCTGCAACATCCCCTTGACCCCGAAGCACTCCCTCCCTCTGGCCCAAGTCTAGAGCATCGAGCTCGTCTACGCGAAGCTGAAGCATCCGATCGCGTTGAAGTAGATCTAGCAGAGCGCCCTGATGAAGATCGAGACAGCTCCTGGTCTGTCATATCTTTGAATCTCGCGATCTGGTCTGGAGATATGCATGTGAAGATATCCTGTAACTCTTCATCGCTCATCCCTCGACTCATCTTAAAAATGTCACCTGCACAAATAAAAAATGATGTTAGAATAATCAATTTAAATCATACAAAGCACAGTAATATAAATCCTAAAAAAAAAGATCTCACTTAAAATGCATATCTTATGTACCCTTATAAGCGATTGGTCAACGAATTGAGTAAGTGGATGCTCTAAGTATGAAGTATCCTATGGTCCCATGTCAATCTCTTGACCCAACTCCGCCTACACTGGAAGGTCGATAGACATGTCACCACAAAAGGATGAGTCCACCTCGTTCTCAAAAAAGAATTCTTGGACTCCTGTATTTCTATCATTGTTAGCTGATGCTGGCTCCAAGCTTTCGGTGGCCTCCACCCATTGCAATATCGACCCCTCTATTTGCATATTATCTTCGTCTATTCTCCGAATATCGCTTTGATCATATACTCTCATACTTTGGGGAGTTGAAGGTATAACATACCACCATCGAGGTTGTCGGGGGTTTGGATAGAAGATTACATGTTCACAAACACGTACAATAGTGTTCAAACCATTGTGACATAAATCATGTCGTAATGGAATTAGCAAATAAATATGCACCTGTTCACAATGGGCTGGCGACACAAAGGTGCCACTCAAATCTGTCCATTTTTTTTCGGAATCTATTTCGAGAAATCCAGATGGACCTCGTCGAAATGTTACTCCAGCTCCTCCAAGTACCACTTTGAACCACTGCACATCGAATAGTATCATGGAGAAGCTACGGTAATCCACCGTAACAATACTTTGCAAGTTTCCAAAATACTCCATCTCATCCACTACCGTGTTTGGATCCGTTGCTCATCGCCGGCTCTCTTGCTCGAACCTTGCCATGATACCACAGTCCATTGTGGAGCGCATTTTGTCAATACGCTCCACGTGAAAATGTTGTTCACGCAACCATGCTGCACTATATATTTTGTATTGTACATTGAAACACTCAAATTAGATGTCGCATATAAAATTTAGATACGAAAAATCCTAAACCCCTCATCACCTTTGGACTACATCCCCTCAAGAATTTCCACTCCTCCATTGAGACCTCTGTTCCTTTGCGAGATGCTGCGGTCAAAGCTCCATGCAACCATCGTGTTGACATGAACCGCGACATCTCCTCCATGCCCTCAGGATATCGAATTGATCGATGATGCGTTCTACGTCGGAATTCAGCTCGCACTTCCTCTCGACTTTCCTAGCGATCTGGTACTTGAGCCACGTCTCCATAGAGGCATGGTGCAATATATAAAAGCGATTCACCTTCTCCTCCATTGAGACATCCATTCTTTTTTCTACCCCATTTCCAACCACCACATCTCTAGTCAGTCTATGATCGTCCTTCAGTGACCATAGCAATTCATTGTCTGGATCCACCATTGGTAGCCATTGTGAAATATGCACTAGTGCCTCAGAGACACCAATCAACCTTCAGCCATGCTACCTTCTGGCGGAGCTCATTGTCACACAAAGTCTTTCAAGGTTTTCATGAAGCACTCCAAGAAGAATATCCATTGCGTATGGATAGGTCCAGCAATATCCACTTCATCTACAAGATGCACAAGAAGGTGGATTTGTATCGTGAGCATGCTGGTGGGCAGGTATTTCTCAAAGAGACAGACCGTCTCCATTGCTCCCCGCCTCGCGGATTCAATAGAGGACATCTTAATCTCCTTCTGTGAGATCCATTGCACCAAAGTCGACAACCTGTAAATGGCCCCGCGTATTTCTGGAGTAAGACATCCAGCGATCGCGATCAGTAGTACAAACTGCCACAAATGAGAAAGCATTATGAATAGTGGCTACACTCCAAATAGCAAAATACGCACGCCAATTACAATCCATTCTAGTACAAACTTGACATATCTTATGCCAGTCATGGAATTTTAGCCCTAATAATTGGTCGTCTTTAGAAAATGCAGACCTGAGAGAATGCATCATACCCATCGGAGTGTGGATAAACTTGACTACTTGCTTCACAATGCGCTCTTCTTTAGTGGACAAAACCCAAGGAGCGCGAGGAAGCTGCATGCGACCATCAGCACTCGACTACAGCCAAAGCGCCTCCATCTTACCTACTTCAAATCCATTCGTGCCCCTATAGTGTCTCTCTTTCCTGTGATGTGGTCCCATAGAAAGCTGCCCACATTCTTGAAAATATGTATGGGATCCAACAAGTGGTTGACCTATAAGTGGGTCCAATATGGCAACTCGTAGAAAACTGAGAATCACCGCATTCCGTTTGGATGTGATTCCGCATGGACCATTTTCAGTTGGTACCAGCTTGCGGCGTTCATACGTGTTGGAGGTTGTCCAAGGAAACCTTCCTTGAGTTCATGATCCTCTGGCAAGAAAGCAGCGTGTCCTTGATATACCATCTTCTTCTTGGTTCCTGACCTTCGGGAGTCTAACTGTGGCCCGCACAATGGACATGCATGATAACCTGAGGTAACCAGACCTGTTCTAACACCACGACCTAGTGAATGCTTGCTTGAACGAGATAAAATATAGATATTACAAACGAGAACGGAGGCTTGTTCACTTGAACACTCTCAGAATCCTGGAAAGTCATGCATCGTCCACATGAGAACGGCTCAAATATTGGCTGAGTGCCGACCATCGCGCCTACTCATATCTTGCACGGTGACCCTCTCCTCCCACAAAATCTTAAGCTCATCAACTAGTGGACGAAGAAACATGTCCATATTTTTGACTTTGTAGCGGTCAGGGATGAGTAAGCCAAGGATGAGATGTCCTTTCTTCGTAAAAAGCCATGGAGGGATATTGTAGTTGACAAGGACTATAGGCCACACACTGTAAGAAGTTGAGCGCAGACTGAATGGGTTCACGCCATCCATTGCAAGACCGAGCCGAAGATTCCTTGGCTCTCCAGCAAAGCCTGGGAAGGTAGAGTCAATGTGGCTCCATGCATGTGAATCCCGTGATATTCGTTGATCAACTCCATCTGTGGACCTATTTTGCGCATGCCATGTTGTCAAGATCGCCATGTCCGACGTATGAAATATGTGGTTTATGTGGGGGGGATAAGCGGAAAGTGTGAGAACTTTTTGAGGGATGGTTTGTCCTCACTACAAGGAATTGGGCAATTAGTGACGGCGGATATCGGCATCGCTATTGGCGTCGCTATTGGCGTCGCAACTAGCGTCGCAATTTGCGTCGCATTTACGACGCAAATAGCGACGTAAATAGCGACGCCAATAGCGACGCCGTAGGGAAAAAAAGTGCAGCCGAAACCAGAGCGCCGTTTTTATTTTCATTTCTTCGCCTTTTGAGAGCGAGAGCGAGGGAGAGAGCGAAGGCTTTGTGAGAGAAGAAGAGGAAGAGACTTGCTGCCGCCGCCGCCGCCGCCACCGCCGTTGTTCGCGAAGGAGAGGAGGAGCCCTCGTTGCAAAGAGAAGCCGCCCACGCTCGCCATATCTCATTGGTGAGTCTCCTCTCTCTTTCTTTTGCTTGTTGAAGGTTTAAATCGTTCTCCTTTGCTTGTTTAGGAGAGGAAATGAAAGAGAAGGAGAGGGAGAGGGAGAGAGAGGGAGAGAAAGAGAGGGAGAAAGAGAGGGAGAGGGAGAGGGAGAGGGAGAGGGAGAGAAAGAGAGGGAGAGTGCATTCTCTCTCTCTCTCTCCCTTTTGCTTGTTTAATGTTTAAATTACTTTCTTTTTTGCTTGTTTAGGAGAGGAAATGAGAGAGTAAGAGAGAAAGAGAGGGAGAGGGAGAGGGAGAGGGAGAGGGAAAGAAAGAGAAAGAGAAAGAGAAAGAGAAATAGAGGGAGAGGGAGAGGGAGGGGGAGAAAATAAGAGAGGGAGAGAAAGAGAAAGAGAGGGAGAAGGAGGGAGAGTGCATTCTCTCTCTCCCTCTCCCTTTTGCTTGTTTAATGTTTGAATCACTTTATTTTTTGCTTGTTTAGGAGAGGAAATGAGAGAGAAAGAGAGCGAGAGGGAGAGGAAGGGGAAGGAAATGAGAGAGGGATAGAAAGAGAAAGAGAGGGAGAGTGCATTGTATCTCTCCCTCTCCCTTTTGCTTGGAGGATGTTTAAATCACTTTACTTTTTGCTTGTTTAGGAAATGAGAGAGAAAGAGAGATAGAGAGGGAGAGGGAGAAAAAGAGAAAGAGAGGGAGAGGGAGAGGGAGAGGGAGGGGGAGGGGAAGGAAATGAGAGAGGGAGAGAAAGAGAACGAGAGGGAGAGGGAGAGGGTGAGAGAAAGAGAGAAAGAGAGGGAGATGGAGAGAAAGAGAGGGAGAGGGAGGGGAAGGAAATTTAAGATAATAGACTTATTGATAATGGTATGCAATGTGCTTTGCCATGGGCCACGTACTTCATCAAAATGAACCCAAAATTATTGTTATAGAAGAAGAAACCCTTAAATTGAGTATAGGATAATTTCTCTTAGGTCTTATGACTATGAGTAGAATTGATTGAAATAAATTTTATTACTATAGTTATAAAATTTCATAGATGGCGCGCATTAATTTTAAAATGGATTACTTATACTCAAAGCCGAGATATAACAAATAATTATCTACCGGGACAAACAAATCGTTGAGCATGATACAAGGCCGAGATATAACATTGGAAAATCTCTCGACTACTATATACAATGCAAGGTTTATGGTCAACTTGCAACTTGACGTATATCTCCATAAAGCTATCCATTTAAGCCTCGTTTGCTGCAAAGTAGATAAGATGGCAAACGAAGAAGGTCTTATTGTTCAAGACCGCGAGACGTATCTTAATCAGCGTGTCTCATGTCCTTGCTCTCAATGCAAGTTGGCAATTAGACGAAAACGCCGATTGTCTATAGAACACGTACGACGATTTGGAGAGTTTCAATCTGAGATCATTGATCAGGCGATTGTGGATTTTCAGCAAACGGTAATTTGAAGTTAGCATTTTTCATGCATTGTACTCTCAAGCTAATTGAAAACCATACACAATAAGATTGGGTCTTGTTGGCAAATTTTGTATCCAGGGGGGTGATGTCTCGACCCAAGGGGGAGTGTACCCTTTGCGGCCAATTAGAAGAGTTCGTGGACGTGCGATGGATGGATTGCAGGAGCCAATCGACCACTCGCAAGGCCCATCTATACTGTCAATGCCAGAGGAGATAGACAACCTTCCCGACTTGCCTACAATCTTGGAGCCTGAGATGGAGGCAATGATCGATGCATTGATTCCCATGGATGTTGAGACATCTGACCCGCTTAGAGAGGAAGCATCCATACCATTATATGATGGGTGACGAGTATCTTGGTTGAAGACATTGCTTGCACTCTTAAGTGTGCGAGCAAAATACGGTTGGAGCGATACGAGTGTGACTGAGTTATTCAGGTACCTTGCACACAGACTTCATTGTTTTTTTTAAAAACAGTATTACTGCAAACATTTGTGTTTTTTCAAGGTGTTTTATGATTTTTTTCAGGTTATTGAAATATCATATATTGCCACCTGCAAACACCATGCCTGAGTCTTGTGATGATGCACGACATGTTTTACGGAAGCTTGGCATGGACTACAATAACATCCATGCATGTATCAACGAATGCATATTGTTTCGAGATGAATACGAGACTATGGAGACATGTCCAAAGTGTGGTGCTCACAGGTATCGACAGGACTTGCAAGGGCAGACCATCCCTCAAAAAGTTCTCAGACACTTTCTGCTCATCCCCCGCATAAACCACATGTTTCTCACGTCTGCCATGGCAAGCTTGACAACGTGGCATGTGCAGAATAGGTCCACGGATGGAGTTCAACGAATATCAGTAGATTCGCGCGTATGAAGCCACATTGACTCTACCTTCCCAGGCTTTGCGCGAGAGCCAAGGAATCTTTGGCTCGGTCTCGCCATGGATGGTGTGAACCCATTCGATCTGCGCTCGACTTCTTACAGTGTGTGGCCTATAGTGCTTGTCAACTACAACATTCCTCCATGTCTTTCTACGAAGAAAGGACATCTCATCCTTAGCTTGCTCATCCCGGGCCGCTACAAAGTAAAAGTTATGGACGTGTATCTTCGTCCATTAGTCGATGAGCTTAAGATTTTGTGGAAGGAGGGGGTCACGGTGCAAGATATGAGCAGGCGCGATGGTCGGCGGTCAGCCAACATTCGAGCCATTCTCATGTGGACGATGCATGACTTTCCAGGATTGGGAGAGTGCTCAGGTGAGCAGACCTTTGTTCTCGCTGGTAATATCTATATTTTATTTCATTCAATCAAGTATTCACTAGGTCATGGATCGCCTTGCAGGTCTCGTTACCTCAGGTTATGGTGCGCAGATCGGTCGCTGTATGCTCACGTAGTGAATCCCAGAAGGTCCCCAAGAACAATGAACTCTACCTTTTTGCACAAAAAACAATGTAAAAGCATGAACGACAAGAAGCAAGAGACCAATTGGGTTCAATCTCCCCCCATGCCTTGTGTGAGTGCTTCACAAAGCATATATTTTATGTATATTTCCATCTTCATGCTCAATAATAGCCCAATTTACAAAAATATGACAAGCTTTTAGCTTTTGAGTTTGCTTTCTACAAAAATAGGAAATAAAGCTAATGGACGGTGCCCATAGAGTCTGGCACGCCCAATCTCAATGTTCAAATAGAAATAACATATCCATGTGCATAGGCGCATACAAAATAATAATCAATAATCGATGTCTCAATAGACATAACAAAATATAGGCGTGGTGCCTATCAAAATATAATCCAAAGGTCGAATACTCGCTAGACTCCAATGCTTTCCTCCGCCACTGCTGCTATCTCTACACATCAACTGAAGCATTCACAATCGTTAGTAAAATAATACAATTAAACCGACAAAAGTGAATACCTAGCAGTCTTCAGCTACATAAATAAATCAACTGGTTAGAAATAAATCCTAACCTTAATTTATTACGAGTGCGCACTCTAAACTCATAAACGTTTATTAATTTAATATGCATTTTGCGGAATCACCCGCTATGGAATCACCCATGTACACACTAAATTAATGAAATGCCCGAAAAGGACAGGTGTCCCCATCAACTTCTCGCACAAAGAATCCTCTTTGTGTATGAGCCCCGGTCATCTAGGTTTACGGAATCCACCGTAAAACCTCACGGAATCCACCGTGGCACGGAATCCACCGTGGAATATGCCTCCTGGCATCATACCCCAGGGTGGGATAGCAATTGACCTCAATTGCTATTAGCTCAATGTGGAGCTAACAGAGTGGGGAAAGCATTTAAGTCTCTAGCGTGCATCCATTGTGCTTCCTCTACAGGATGGTTCTTGAATTTTACTAGATATCTAGAATACCTTCGGCTAGTTCTAGTGGTCATGTAGTCAGTGTCGATGATGGCTTCTGGTTCAAGTATTTCAGTCTCTTCCTCTAATAAAGGTGGGTTTTCATAAACAGGGTGGATAGGTAATTGGCCTTTAAATGGTCTCAATAAACTAATGTGAAATGTATTATGAATTTTTCAATGAGATGGTATTTCTAACTTGAATGCATTATCATTAATCTTATGAATGATTCTAAATGGTCCATAGAATCTAGGAGCTAATTTGACAACTGGATGTCTATCTACACTTTGCAGTCTACGTTTTTCTATTCTAAGCCAAACATAATCATCAACTTTGAAATTCATAGCTTGTCTTTTCTTGTTGGCTTGTTTGGTATATGATTGTTGGGTTTTAGCAATCATATCCTTAACCTCATCAAAAATACTATTATGCATAGTAGCAATATCATCAGCACTCTGAATTCTATTAGACAAAGATGCAACAGGTGTAGATAATCTATATCCATAAATGACTTCAAAAGGTGCTTTCTTTGTAGATGTGTGCGGTGTATTGTTATATGCAAACTGTAATAAATGCAAATGAGTATCCCATGTCTGAGGTTTAGAGATAGTATATGCACGTAAAAGATCTAGAATGGTGATGTTTGTGGCTTCTGTTTGTCCATTTGTTTCTGGATGAAATGCAGATGAGAAATCAATCTTTGTGCCTAGATTTGCAAACAGTGTAATCCAAAAATTGTTACAAAATCTAGTATCACGATCTGAAATAATTACTTTTGGCAATCCATGGTTAGTAAAAACAGTTTTCAAAAATAATTGTGCTGCTTGTGATGCTGTTAAAGTTTTCTTACATGGAATGAAATATGCTTGCTTACTAAATCTATCTACAATTGTCCAAATCATGTCATGGTTAGATTTAGTATTTGGTAAACCAGTAATGAAATCCATAGAAATATGTTCCCAAGGTTTAGATGGAATAGACAAAGGCATTAATAATCCATACTGTTTACCATGATGTCTCTTTATTCTTTGACAAATCAAACATTCAGAAACGAAATTAGATACATCTGCATCCATATGCGGCCAATAAAAATCTTCAGTTAACATGCGTAATGTAGATATGATACCTCTATGACCTTGATATGGGGGACAATGAATTTCATTCAAAACAAAAGATCGGAATGGAATAGTAACACACAGTCTCTTTTCAAAAAACATAAATCCATCATTATATGACAATGAATCAACAGGAATGAAATTATTTTGAACTAATTTTTGCCAATCAGAATGAAAAGTAATATCCTAGTGATATGTATCTTTCATAGCAATCAAAGAATCAAAAGATATGATAGAAATATTATGAATTGCAGGTCTTCTACTCAATGCATCAGCAACTACATTTTCTTTTCCAGGTTGGTATTGAATGATAGGATGAAAACTTTGAATGAAGGAAGCCCATTTGATATGACGATCAGAAATTTGGGGTTGGCTAAGTAGATGTCTAATGCTTTGCTGGTCGGTCTTTATCATGAATTCTGAACCCATTAAGTAGTGTTTCCACTGTTTTAATGCTTGTACAACTACTAATAGTTCTTTGTCATAAGTGGAATATTTCAACTCAGAGGGTTTCAGCTTAGAACTAGAATATGCTATTGGATGATTGTCTTGCATTAGTACGGCTCCTATTCCTGATCCGCTAGCATCGGTCACAACTAGAAAGAATGGTCTATTAAAGTCAGGCAACTGTAGAACAGGGGCATTGGTTAAAGCACGTTTCAGTAAGTCAAAGGATTTCTGCTGAGTTTCAGTCCATTGATAAACAATTCCTTTCTTGAGAAGTTTGGTTAATGGTAAAGCAAGTAATGAAAAATTACGTACAAACTTCCTATAGAAACTAGCAAGACCAAGGAATGAGCGTAACTCATGCACATTTTTAGGAGCAGGTCAATGCAATATTGCATCAATTTTCTTAGGATCAACTTTAATTCCTTCTTTTGATACAATATGACATAAATATTCTATTTCTGTCTTAAAGAATTTACTCTTTTCAGGATTTGCAAACAATTGATTTTCTTTCAGTAATTGAAAAACTAATGATAAATGCTCATAATGCTCTTTTTCACTTTGACTAAACACCAAAATATCATCAAAGAAAACAATCACACAATACTGATATTTCAGAAAGATACGGTTCATCATTCTACTGAAAGTAGGAGGTGCATTAGTCAATCCGAATGGCATGACTAAGAATTCGTAATGGCCAAACTGCGTTCTGAATGCAATCTTAAATATGTCAGATCTATCTAGCCTCACCTGATGATATCCAGACTTAAGGTCAATTTTACTAAATATAGAAGATCCTTACAGTTTGTCCATAAGGTCATCAACTCTAGGTATAGGATACCTATTCTTTACAGTGATCTTATTTAAAGCTCGGTAATCAATACACATACGATAGGTATTATTCTTTTTCTTGACTAAGAGTACAGGTGCACCGAATGGAGAACTGCTAGGTCGAATTAAGCCTCTATTTAGTAATTCTTCAACTTGACTCTGGATTTCTTTTTGCTCTATTTGATTGCGCCTATATGGTGCTTTGCAAGGTGGTTGTGTGCCAGGGATTAAATCAATCTTATGGTCTTCTGGACGTGAAGGTGGTAAACCTGGTGGTAGGTCTTCTGCAAAACAGTCCTTAAAATATGCAAGAAATTCCTTATGCCTAGGGTGCATATGATTTTCCTTTGCTTGCAATTCATTCACCCAAATGAGATATGATTTAGTATTCTTGCGTAGTGCACGTTTTGCTTGAGTATGCGAAAGCAGTGGAAAAATATTAGATGCATGCATACCATATAATGTAATAGATTTTCTTTGAAAATTAATATTCATTGTGTGTGTGGAATAATCTATATTTGGATTATGCTGGTGTCGCCAAGGCATTCCTAAAATAATATCGCTTGACTGTAATGGAACAACTAAGAAATTTCTTCTTTCAATATATGAACCAATTTGAATCTCTAAATCTTGCACTTCTTGTGTGCCATTGTACCTAGTGCCTAAAAATGCAGCTTTTATGCGATAATGCGTAGGTACAGTATGTAATTTCAATTCCTTTACCAATTTTGCTGAAATAAAGTCATGAGTACTACCGTTATCATGCAAGATAGTTGTTTCCTTTCCATGCACCATACATTTCATAGTCAATAATGAATGTGGAGTAGGCATATCTGATAAAGTGTCGGAAGTAGTAGTAGTATCATCCTCATCTTCAGTGAAATCAGGCATATCCTCATGCTCCTCTTCGTCCATGGCTCCAAGATAGTTGATATGTGCTGGTGGCTTCTTTGAATGACAATTTGCTGCGAGATGCCCAGGTTGGTGACACTTATAGCATACTATTGGCTTGGCTTTGCTTACATTATTTGCAATGGCTGGAAGTCTGGATACATTTGGATTTGCTTGTGGAATAGGCTTAGGATTTGGATTGACTTTGGATGGTAATGCAGGTGGTTTAGGCCAATTCTTGCGGAAAGATGGTGAAGAGAAACGACCTGGATTAAACCTTCTAAAATTGGAAGTGAATTGTTTAGATCCATAATTACCATTGGCTTGGAATTGCTGTGGTCGTCTATCTCTTCCGCGTAACTTATCTTCAGTGTCATGAGCTAGTGAGATGGCGTCTTCAAGGGTAGCAGGCTTGAACATGTTCACTTCAGCGTAGTAATGTCCAAGAAGTCCAGACATATACTTCCGCTTATGTGTCGTCTCTGGTACGTCTTCAAGCATGCGTAGCTGTAGGAGTGCATTCCAAAAATGCTCTGTATACTGTGGAATAGGCTCACGATCCCGTTGTTGAAGTAAATCCCATTGCTTGATAGCCTTCTCATGAAATTGCGGTGGAAGGAAATTCTGCATGAACTTCTTCTTGAAATCTTCCCAAGTAGCAGGATATTCTATGCTCTTGCGTACTACAGTCCACCAAAGTGATGCTCTGTCTATCAGATGATTAGTAACACACTTGATTTTATCTTTTTCTGGATAGGTTTCCTCATGGAAATAGTCATCAAACTGGCTAATGAAAGATAAAACAGTCTTTCCTTCTCGTATGCCATTGAAAGTGCGAAATTTGAAACTTTGTTTACTTATCTTGGATTCCTTGCGAATGGTTTGTGCTTCAAGAGTGGCGTCGATGGTACGTCGAATCAAATCTTCAGCTTGAGGTTCTTCTTTGTCGGTAGACACTCTTTGTGGTTTTGTCAATTGCGCTTGCAATGCTTGCCTAGCCCTTCGCTCTTCTTCCAATTGTAACATGATTAGATCCAACTTTTGTTCCATGGTAGGCTCAGGTAGGTCGTCTTCAGCCATAGGATCATCCATGTGTGGTGTCGTCATCCTGTAAAACTCAATAAACCTTTCTCACTCAAAATCAGGTTAGCGGGATGAGCGTAGCTCAAATTCGGGGTTACAAGGCTATGTATTTTTGGGTATTTCTTTCTCAATTTTCAGAAAATCTGCAATATTTCCGTCTTCGTTTGCTGAAAATACTTCAGCGGACCTGTAGATAGGTAGAACACTTTGCCACGAACAACTTTCCAGTTCAGAATTTTTGCGTAGGAACAAGCCTTCTAGGAGTTTTAAGCACTAGTCAGTTCTGACTCCAGTTGACTAGTCTGACTTGCAGAGTTGCAGACTTAGCCGACTTGCAGAGTTGTAGACTTGCAGAACTTAGGCCGACTTGATGAACTTGCAGGACTTGATTCCAGTCGACTTGCAGAACTTGACTTTTGAGGTGCAGGACCTGAAGTTTGTCGACTTGTGTGTCTTGTACAACTTGATGAAAGCTTAAGGATTTAAGCTTAATAGCTTAAGCTATGGAAGGGGGGGTTAATAGGCAGCAACGGCACGAATCGTGGGGGGGGCCGTTTTTCTCCACGACGCGTGATTTTCGGAAGGCCCTCTTATAGCTCGATGAGAATTTATGGAATTTCCTTAAGCTTTTAAGCTTTATGACTAAGCTTTTGAAGCAATTAGATATGAACTTCTTACTGTATATCCACGACTTGATGAAGGAGATGGATGCGTGGTCCTCCGCCTACACAGCCTGGTCTTTCGCGATCTGACAGTAGAAACAGGGGTTCTTGATCGCCAGAAGTCTGCCTGTATCGACGGTTCACGACGAGATTGACTGTAGAGCCCGATCATTCGTGGAGCTCCGCCTTCGCCCGAGATTGGTAGCGATTGGAAGCTCTTGATCTCAGCTCCGCTCTGATACCACTGGTGCGCAGATCGGTCGCAGTATGCTCACGTAGTGAATCCCAGAAGGTCCCCAAGAACAATGAACTCTACCTTTTTGCACAAAAAAACAATGTAAAAGCATGAACGACAAGAAGCAAGAGACCAATTGGGTTCAATCTCCCCCCATGCCTTGTGTGAGTGCTTCACAAAGCATGTATTTTATGTATATTTCCATCTTCATGCTCAATAATAGCCCAATTTACAAAAATATGACAAGCTTTTAGCTTTTGAGTTTGCTTTCTACAAAAATAGGAAATAAAGCTAATGGACGGTGCCCATAGAGTCTGGCACGCCCAATCTCAATGTTCAAATAGAAATAACATATCCATGCGCATAGGCGCATACAAAATAATAATCAATAATTGATGTCTCAATAGACATAACAAAATATAGGCGTGGCGCCTATCAAAATATAATCCAAAGGTCGAATACTCGCTAGACTCCAATGCTTTCCTCCGCCACTGCTGCTATCTCTACACATCAACTGAAGCATTCACAATCGTTAGTAAAATAATACAATTAAACCGACAAAAGTGAATACCTAGCAGTCTTCAGCTACATAAATAAATCAACTGGTTAGAAATAAATCCTAACCTTAATTTATTACGAGTACGCACTCTAAACTCATAAACGTTTATTAATTTAATATGCATTTTGCAGAATCACCCGCTATGGAATCACCCATGTACACACTAAATTAATGAAACGCCCGAAAAGGACAGGCGTCCCCATCAACTTCTCGCACAAAGAATCCTCTTTGTGTATGAGCCCCGGTCATCTAAGTTTACGGAATCCATCGTAAAACCTCATGGAATCCACCGTGGCACGGAATCCACCGTGGAATATGCCTCCTGGCATCAGGTTATCATGCATGTCCATTGTGTGGGCCATAGTTAGACTCCCGAAGGTCACGAACCATGAAGAAGATGGTATATCAAGGACACGCCGCATTCTTGCCGGAGGATCATGAACTCAGGGAAGGTTTTCTTGGACGACCTCCAGCACGTATGAACGCTGCAAGCTGGTACGAGCTGAAAATGGTAAACCCGGAATCACATCCAAATGGAATGCGATGGTTCTCAGTTTTCTACGAGTTGCCATATTGGACCCACTTATAGGTCAACCACTTGTTGGATCCCATGCATATTTTCAAAAATGTGAGCAGCTTGCTATGGGACCACATCACAGGAAAGAGAGACACTATAGAGTCACGAATGGATTTAAAGGAGGTAGGTAAGATGGAGGCGCTTTGGCCGCAGTCGAGTGCTGAAGGGGGAGTGCAGCTTCCTCGCGCTCCCTGGGTTTTGTCTACCAAAGAAGAGCGCATTGTGAAGCAAGTAATCAAGTCCATCTGCACTCCGACGGGTATGATGCGTTCTCTCAGGTCCCCATTTTCTAAAGATGACCAAATGTCTGGGCTAAAATCCCATGATTGGCATAAGATATGTCAGGTTTGTGAACAGAATGGATTTTAATTAGCGTGGACATTTTGAAATTTGAAAAGTGACCATTATTCTTAATGCTTTTTCATTTGTGGCAGTTTGTCCTACCGATCGCGATCGCGGGATGCTTAACTCCAGAAATTCGTGGGGCCATTTACAAGTTGTCGACTTTGGTGCAATGGATCTCACAGAAAGAGATTAAGACGTCCTCTATTGAATCCGCAAGGCGGGGAGCAGTTGAGACGGTCTGTCTCTTTGAGAAATACCTACCCACGATATAAGTTCACCTTCTTGTGCATCTTGTGGACGAAGTGGAGATTGCTGGACATGTCCATACGTGATGGATGTTCTTCTTGGAGCGCTTCATGAAAACCCTGAAAGGCTTTGTGCGACAACGAGCTCGTCTGGAAGGTAGCATGGCGGAAGGTTGGTTAGTGTCAGAGGCATTAGTGCATATCTCACAATGGCTACCAAGGATGGAACCAAACAATGAAATGCTATGGATGCTGAAGGACGATGATAGGCTGACTGGAGATGTGGTGGTTGGAAATGGGGTAGAAAAAAGAATGGATGCCTCAATGGAAGAGAAGGTGAATCGCTTTTGTATGTTGCACCATGCCTCCATGGAGACGTGGCTCGCCAAGTACCAGATTGCAAGGCAAGATCGAGAGGAAGTGCGAGCTGAATTCCGACGCAGTATGCATCACCGACCGATTCGATATCCCGAAGGCATGGAGGAGATGCCGCGGTTTATGTCAACACGATGGTTGCATGGAGCCTTGACCGCAGCATCCAGTGAAGGGAGAGAGGTCTCAATGGAGGAGTGGGAGTTCTCGAGGGGATGTAGTTCAAAGGTAATGAGGGGTTTAGAATGTGTCGTATCTAAATTTGCTTTCTACATCTAATTTGAGTGTTTCAATGTGCAATACAAAATATATAGTGCAGTGTGGTCGCGCGGATGGCATTTTCGGGTGGAGCGTATTGACCAAATGCGCTCCAGAATGGACTGTGGTGTCATGGCAAGGTTTGAGCAAGAGAACCGGCAACGAGCAACGGATCCGAACACGGTTGTGGATGAGATGGAGTATTTTGGGAACTTGCAAAGTATTATTACGGTGGATTACCGTAGCTTCTCCATGATACTATTCGATGTGCAATGGTTCAAAGTGGTACTTGGAGGAGCTGGAGCAACAGTTCGACGAGGTCCATCTGGATTTCTCGAAATAGATTCCGAAAAAAAATGGATGGATTTGCGCGACACCTTTGTGTTACCGGCCCATTGTGAACAGGTACAAATAGTCATTTGCTTGCTAATTGTAATACGACATGGTTTATGTCACAATGGTTTGAAGTCGCTTTGTAAGTGTTTGTGAACAGGTAATCTTCTGTCCAAACCCCCGACAACCTCGATGGTGGTATGTTATACCTTCAACTCCTTGAGGTGTGAGAGTATATGATCAAAGCGATGTTCCAGGCATAGATGAAGAAAATATGCAAATAGAGGGATCGAAATTACAAGGGGTGGAGGCCACCGCAAGCTTGGAGCCCGCATCGGCTAACAATGATGGAAATACAGAAGTCGTAGAATTTTTTGAGAACGAGGCAGACTCGTTCTTTTGTGGTGACATGTCTATCGACCTTCCAGTGTATGCAGAGTTGTGTTAGGAGATTAATATGGGACCATAGAATACTTCATTCTTGGAGAATTGTATTACTCAATTCGTTGTTTAGATCTTCCATAAAGGTAGATAAGATATGCATTTTAAGAGGGATTTTTCAAAAATGATTTATATTAATGTGCTTTGTATAGTTTAAATTGATTATTCTAACATCATTTTTTATCTGTGCAGGTATCGACATTTTCAGGATGAGTCGAGGGATGAGCGATGAGGAGTTTCAGGACATGATGGCACGCATGTCTCCAGATCAGCTTGCGAGATTCAGAGAGATGGCAGATCAAGAGCTGTCTCGTTCTTCATCAGGGCGCTCTGCTAGACCAGCTTCAGCGCGATCAGATGCTTCAGCTTCGAGCAGACGATCTCAACGCTCACGACTTGGGCCAGAGGGAGGGACTGCGATTGCAGGAGGATCAGGGGGGTGCTGTTGTGGAGACACGGACGCGGTGTCTCCGTCTCGTCGTTCAGCTGGAGCTGCGTCACCTCCAGGATTTATCACACCTGTGGGGACGTCCACTCCAGTTACTTCGGCTTTTGCGGAGCCGTCGGCAGATGGTACGCCTTTTGGTGGCACTCCTTTTGGTGGCACCCCTTTGAGTGGCACTCCGGGAGAGGGTACCCCCATCGGTACATCGGATGTACAGTGGTCTCCTGGATATGCCCAGGAGACTGGACGGAGATGGGAGAGGGCCCATCTTAGGCATACTCCTAGGGGTTATGGATACCTAGTGGATGGCAGGTCAGGAGCCATCATCATGAATGATGAGGGGAGGAGGGTGATGGCTCGCATGAGGGAGTTGTGCCAACAAGTTTTTCGGCACAATGTCCTGGATCATTGGAGGAACATACCGGAGGGGAGCAAGGACTACATAGTAGCATCCTTGCACGAGGAGTTCCCGGTGCCAACCGCAGTGGATAGATTCTCTACGGGCTGGATGATGGATTGCATGCGTGCATACATGTCACATAGACGATCCGTCGCACGCAAGGCAATCAAGAGTGGGGCTCCAAAGCCCGAGTGGTTAGATGCAGATGACTGGCGCCGACTGAGGGAGGAGGCTACAAATTCGCCAGGACGTTGGAGTCAGCAGCAGGAGGCGGCGAGGGCATGAATCGAGGCCGGATCGTTACATCATCTTGGGAGTGGCAGCCACAGGACATATTTGGAGGACTTTGTAAGTTTCTCTTTTGTTTTTCTTATTTGTTTTTTTGAGATATTCTTTGTACCGACAATCATGTTTCTAACAATTAGCATTTTATTTTCTTTGCAGCACTCCGTTACAAATCGCGATCCGCAAGGCCTTGAGACTCGATATGCAGAGAGGCACGGTTTTAGGGCATTGATCGACCGATTGTATAGACGCGGCGGCCCTGTAAGTCACTCATCTTTCTTGTCCGTAGTTACCATGAGATATTTGAATGCATTATTGTATGGTGGATTGATATGTTGTTTCTTTTTCTGCAGAATCCGTTTGATGCTCCTTTGCAGCAGGACGAGCTTTCGGGGGATGAGGATTTGTAGCTGGCCCTTGGATCCTTAGAGCTCACACACCTTTAGTTTTTAGTCGCCCGATCTATGTAGACATTTTCTATGTATTAGTGATATCGTTTCATGATTGTACCAATCGCATTTTATGCGATATCATGTATTTATTTCATGTATCAGTTTTATGATTTCAGTATACATTCTTTTTGTTTGCAAACGCTTTGTATGCAACAGTGCAGAAACTATTTTGTATGGCTCTCATACAGCACACAGTGCTATATGTCAAGCTGTCCTGCCACAAATTTTTTTTTTCTATGTGACCGTCGCTATTTGCGTCGCAAATTTACTGCACGCGTCGCTATTGGCGTCGCTATGAGCGTCGCAAATTTTCTGCAACCGTCGCAGCTAGCGACGCATATAGCGATGATTCTATGGCATCGTCAATAATGACGCTTTTTGCGACGACGGGGGCAAATTTTGTTGTTTTATTTTCGTCGCTTTAAACGTCGCTATAAGGTCTATATCTTGTAGTGCCTTGTAAGTCCTGTCGATACATGTGAGTACCACACTTTGGACATGTCTCCATAGTCTCGTATTCTCCTCAAAACAGTATGCAATCGTTGATACATGCATGGATGTTATTGTAGTCTATGCCAAGCTTTCGTAAAACATGTCGTGCATCATCACGAGACTCAGGCATGGTATTTGCAGGTGGTAATATATGATATTTCAATAACCTTAAAAAAATCATAAACACCTTGAAAAAGCATAAATGTTTTTAATAATAGTGCCGAAAAAAAAAATCAACTAAGCATATATACAAGGTACTTGAACAACTCTGTCACACTCGTATCGCTCCACCCGTATTTTTCTTGTACACTTAAGAGTGCAAGCAGTGTCTTCAGGCGAGATACTTGGCATCCATCATATAATGGTATGGATGCTTCCTCTCTAAGTGGATCAGAAGTCTTGATATCCATGGGAATCAATACATCGATCATTGCCTCTATCTCAGGCTCCAAGATTGTAGGTAGGTCTGGAAGGTTGCATATCTCCTCTGGCATTGACAGTATAGATTGGCCTTGCAAGTGGTAGATTGGCTCATGCACTCCATCCATCGCACACCCACGAACTTTTCTAATTGGCCGCAAAGGGTACACTCCTCCTTGGGACGAGACATCACCTCCCTACATAGAAAATTTGCCAGTGAGACCCAATCTTATTGTATATGGTATTCAATTTGCTTGTGAGTACAATGCATGATTGATATTAACTTTTCTTAACGTTTATTGAAAATCCGCAATCGCCTGATCAATGATCTCAGATTGAAACTCACCAAATCATCGTACGTCTTCTATAGACAATCGGCATTTTCATCTATTTGCTAGCTTGCATTGAGAGCAAGGACATGGGGCACGCTGATTAAGATATGTCTCACGATCTTGAACAACAAGACCTTCATCGTTTTTCATTTTGTCTACATTACAACAAACAATTTGTTTTTGTTATCATTCTTTTTTTTTCTTAAATTGTTATCCTCTCCTTCCATCTCTTTCTTTTTCTACGACCATGACTATGACTACAACCATGACCATGACCACGGCCACGACCACGGCTATGACTACGACTATGACCATGACCATGACCACGGCCACCACGACCACCACCATGACTATGACTACGAGGACGATTATGACTATGACTACGACCACGGCTACGACCACAACCACGACTACAACTACGATGACCACAACCATGACCCACGACCATGACCACGACCACGACCACGGCCACGACCATGACCATGACCACGACCACGACTACGAATACGACTACGACCATGATCCTGACTATGACTATGACGACTACGACCACAACCATGACCACGGCTATGACTATGACCACCACCACCACCACCACCACCACTACGACTACGACCACGACTACGACCATGACTATGACCACATCCACGACCACAACCACGACTACGACTACGACGATTACAACCACAACCCATGACCACGACCACGACTACGACGACCACGACCACGACTACGACCACGACCACGACTACGACCACGACCATGACCATGACCACGACCACGACCACCACGACCACGACTACGACTACGACCATGACTATGACTACGATTACGACTATGACGACTACGACCACGACCACGACCATGACTACGACCACGACCATGATCACGATGACCATGACTATGGGTAGGTTGCACTCACTAAGAATAGGATTGGCAATTCACCTCATCTTCTCTCCATCATCAATAGAATTCTCCTTTACCATTCACAACTCACCCATCTTCTCTCCACACTATTGCACACTACAATCTCTATAAGGGTATGAGATTGGGATCTCCACAGATACCAAAGCATGATCTCTAGCTTGATGGTTGCATATATACTACTATTACTCATGGAATAAACCTTCAAATAGTTATTATGCTAAAATATATGAGGGTAAGAGCATAAATTTGTTCCTAAGACTATTTTAAGGAAGAAAGAGGGTTAATGATAAAAGAGTGTCCTTCCTTGCAAGTGATTTTATATTATATTTACTAATAAAAATTGATAGTTGAAGATGAGTTTCCTAAGAGATCTTGTGGTGATGTTGTTTTAGTTTTGCGAAGCATATATATGAATGATGCTGTTTTAGTTTTCTGTATTTGTCTTTTTAAGAAGATATTGATTTTTATGGAATATCCAAAGTTATTTTTGGGATTACGTTATGAAAAATGAATGTTTTTCATACTGATAGGCTGATTGCCTTCGTTGTATATTTGCGTGGTAGAGGCTAGGACAAGCCCCATGTATGAGAGGTCCCTTTGCAAGAAGAACATTATACTAGGAGGCACAAGTATGCTAGGGCTCTCTAGCCATATATTCCTTAGGTTTGTTGAGGATCGACCTAACCCCTATGAGCCTAGGATGAGCTTATTGTAAGGTCCTATTTACTTTTCTCTCTCTCTCCCTCTCTCATTTCCTCTCCCTCCCTCACCCTGACCCTCTCTTTCTTTTTTTTCCTATTAGGTTTAATGATTTTTCTCTCTTTTTCTATCTCCTCTCTCTCTCATATTTCTTTTTCTCTCTCCTCTCCATCTCTCATTTCCCTTTCTCTCTTTCTCTCCCTTTCTCATTTCCTCTCTCTCTCTCACCCTCACCCTCTCTTTCTCTCTTTCTCTATTAGGTTTATTGATTTTTTTCTCTTTTTCTCTCTCGTCTCCCTCTCTCATTTTTTCTCTCTCCTCTCCCTCTCTCATTTTCCTTTCTCTCTTTCTCCCCCTCTCTCATTTCCTCTCCCTTCCTCACCCTGACCCTAGTCTCTTTCTCTCTTTCCCTATTAGGTTTAATGATTTTTCTCTTTTTCTCTCTCCTCTCTCTCATTTCTTTTTCTCTCTCCTCTTCCTCTCTCATTTCCCTTTCTCTCTTTCTCTCCCTCTCTCATTTCCTCTCCCTCCCTCACCCTGACTCTCTCTTTCTCTTTTTTCCTTATTAGGTTTAATGATTTTTCTCTCTTTTTCTCTCTCCTCTCCCTCTCTCATTTACATTTCTCTCTTTCTCTCCCTCTCTCATTTCCTGTCCCTCTCCCTCCCTCACCCTGACCCTCTCTTTCTCTCTTTCTCTATTAGATTTAATGATTTTTTCTCTTTTTCTCTCTCCTCTCCCTCTCTCACTTTTTTCTCTCTCCTCTCCCTCTCTCATTTTCCTTTCTCTCTTTCTCTCCCTCTCTCATTTCCTCTCCCTCCCTCACCGTGACTCTCTCTTTCTCTCTTTTCCCATTAGGTTTAATGATCTTTCTCTTTTTTTCTCTCTTCTCTCTCTCTCTCTCATTTCTTTTTCTCTCTCCTCTCCCTCTCTCATTTCCTTTTCTCTCTTCCTCTCCCTCTCTCATTTCCTCTCCCTTCCTTGCCCTCACCCTCACCCACATGCTCTCTTTCTCTCTTTTCCTATTATGTTTAACATCTTATCTCTTTTTCTCTCTCCTCTCATTCTCTCCTTTTTCTCTCTCCTCTCCCTCTCTCATTTCCTTTTGCTCTCTTCCTCTCCTTCTCTCATTTCTTCTCCCTCCCTCTCCCTCTCTCATTTCCCTATTATGTTTTCGTCTCCCCCCTCTCCCTCTCCCTCTCCCTCTCTCATTTTCCTATTATGTTTAATGTCTCCCTCTCTCTCTCATTTCCTCTCCCTTCCGCTCCCTCCCCCTCTCTTTCTCTCTCACTCCCTCTCTTCCTTTCCCATTTCCTCCCCCTCCCCCTCTCCCTCTCTTTTTCTCTCTCTCCCTCTCCCTCTCTCTCTCCCTCTCTCTCTTTCTCTCCCTCCCTCTCCCTCCCCCTCTCCCTCTTCCTCTCTTTCTCTCTCTCTTCCTCCCTCTCCCTCTCTCATTTCCTTCCCCTCCCTCTCCCTCTCTCATATTCTCCCTCTCCCTCTCCTTCTCTCTCATTTCCTCTCCCTCTCTCATTATACACAAATTATACAAAAAATACATAAAAAAGAGAGGGAATACACTCTCCCTCCCTCTCGTTCTCTCATTTCATCCCCCTCCCTCTTCCATTTCCTCCCTCTCCCTCTCCCTCTCTTTCTCTCTCTCTCCCTCCCTCTCCCTCTCTCATTTCCTCCCTCTCCCTCTCTTTCTCTCTCATTTCCTCTCCCTCTCTCAATATATATACACAAATTATATATAAAAAAGTAAAAGAGAGAGAGAATGCACTCTCACTCCCTCTCCCTCTCTCATTTCCTCCCCCTCTCCCTCCCTCTCCCTCTCCCTCTCTTTCTCTCTCATTTCCTCTCCCTCTCTCAATATACACAAATTAAACCCTAAACAAGTAAACAAGAGAGAGAAAGACTCACCGTAAAGATTTAGCGAGGGTTTGGCAGTTCCTCTTCGCGATGGTGGCTCCTCCTCTCCTTTGCGAATGACAGCAGCGGCGGTGGCGGCAAGCCTTCTTCCTCTTCCTCTCTCACCCTCTATGAAAAACGATCACTCTCTCTCTCGCTTTCCCTCTCAAAATGTCTCACGAATGCGCGAAATGAAACGCACTCAGGTTTCGGTCCTCTTTTTTTTCCTAATAGCGATGCTGCTATTCCTGTGTCGCTACCCGCCGTCGCTATACATGCATTTTCATGTAGTGTACCTAATCATCAAAAGGCCAAAAAATTAAACTCTAAGATAACAATAAGTCTACAAGGGTGCACATGCCTGCATGCTTCTCCCCAAGATCATATGAGAGAGAGAGAGAGAGAGAGAGAGAGAGAGAGAGAGAGAGAGAGAGAGAGAGAGAGAGCTTTTGAGGTTTAGGAGCTTTTGCATAGGCATAGGAAATCTTTGGTGGTTCAAGTATTATCTTAGCTAAAACTAACACTACAAGGATACAGGAGCATAGTGACGGTCATTTTTGATGCAAATTAGCTGCGTCGCTATTTGTGTCGCTATTTGCGATGCCGCTTAGGCAAAAAAAAGCGGGCTGAAACCTGAGCGCGTCATTTTGCGAACGAAAGAGGGAGCGAAAGGGAGAGCGTACTGCATCTTGCATTTGAGAGGGAGAGGGAGAGAAGGAGATAAAGAGGGAGAAGGAGAGCTTCTCACTGCCGTCGCTCGCTGCCATTTGCAAAGAAGAGGAGAAAGTGTTCGGAGGGCAAAGAGAAGCCGCCGTCACAAAAAGGAGCCACCGAATCTATCCTCGGGGCTTTGCCATGAGTGCATTGTTCCCTCTTGCTTTGTCCTTTTCTTTTGCTTATTTTTTTTAAAAATCATATGTATTGAGAGAGAAAGAGAGGAAATGAGAGAGGGAGAGGAAGACAGAAAAAGAAAGAAGGAATGAGAGAGAGAGAGGGAAAAAACATTAAACATATTAGAGAATGGGAGAAAGAGAGAGAGAGAGGGAGGGAGAGAGGAGAATGAATGAATAAATAACAAAGAGAGGGTAAGATCATGTTCTTTAATTTCTTCTTTTCTTGTTTGTAGTAGTAGTAGAAGTGGTGATGGTGGTGGTGGTGGTGGTGGTGGTGGTAGTTCTTTAATTTCTTCTTTTCTTGTTTGTAGTGGTAGTAGTAGCGGTGGTGGTAGTAGTATAAGTTCTTTAATTTCTTATTTTCTTGTTTGTGGTAGTCGTAGTTATTTAATTTATTATTATTATTATTATTATTATTTTGTAGTAGTAGTAGTATTTGTTGTTGTTGTTGTTTTATTTCTTATTTTCTTAATATTTTCTTGTTTGTTGTTGTTGTAGTAGTGGTAATGGTAGTAGTTGTTGTTATTTAATTTCTTCTTTTCTTGTTTGTTGTCGTAGTCGTGGTCGTGGTCGTAGTAGTAGTAGTTATTATTTAGTTTTCTTGTTTGTAGTAGTAGTAGTAGTAGTTTTTTCTTATTTTCTTATTTGTTGTTGTTGTTGTTGTTGTTGTAGTTGTTGTTTTTTTTTTAAAAAAATCTTTTCTTGTTTATTGTTGTAGTAGTAGTAGTAGTAGTAGTAGTAGGAGGAGGAGGAGGAGGAGGAGAGAGAGAGAGAGAGAGAGAGAGAGAGAGAGAGAGATGTTTTATTAAAGAAAATGAGAGAGGGAGAGGAAGAGAAAAAGAAAGAAGGAACGAGTGAGAGGAAATAAACATACAACATAATAAAGAAAAAGAGAGAGATGGAGGGAGAGAAGAGAATGAATGGATAAAAAACAAAGAGAGGGTAATATCTTGTTCTTTAACTTCTTCTTTTCTTGTTTGTAGTAGTGGTGGTGGTGGTGGTGGTGGTGGTGGTGGTGGTGGTGGCGGCGGCGGCGACGGCGAGGTCTGGTGAGATCCGATGTAATACCACGAGATGGGAAACACTCTGACATACGTTAATTTGTGGGTGGGTGAAGACTTTACATGCGTTAATTTTGTTGAGTTACAAGAGAAGAAATTCCTTCTCAAACAATTTAAGAAAGAAAAAAAGAATGATAACAAAAACAAATTGTTTGTCGTAACGTAAACCAAATGAAAAACGATGAAGGTCATGATGTTCAAGATCGTGAGGTGTATCTTAATAAGTGTTTCCCATGTCCTTGCTCTTAATATAAGCTGGCAATCAGATGAAAACATAGATTGTATATAGAACACGTACAATGCTTCGGTGAGTTTCAATAAGAGATCATTGATCAGACGATCTCAGATTTTGAGCAAACGATAAGAAAAATGTATATCAATCATCCATTATATTCGCAAACTAATTGAATATCATATACAAAAACATTGGGTTTGGCTAACAAATTTTCTATCTAGGGAGGTGATGTCTCGTCCCAAGGAGGAGTGCACCCTTTGCGGCCAGTTAGGAGAGTTTATGGGTGTACGATGGATGGAGTGCCTGAGCCAATCCACCACTTGGAAGGTACTACCAAATCTATGACGTCAATACCAAAGGAGACAAGCAGCCTTCCAGAATTTCCTACAATCTTGGAGCCTGAGATGGAGGCAATGATCTATGCATTGATGCCCATGGATATTGAGACATTTGATCCGCTTAGAGAGGAAGCATCCATACCATTATATGATGGGTACCGAGTATCTCACCTGAAGACACTACTTGCACTCCTAAGTATGCAAGCAAAATACGGGTAGAGCGATGTGAGTGTAACCGAGTTGTTCAAGTAACTTGTACATATGCTTCGTTTATTTCTTTTCGGTAGTATCATAAAAAACATTTGTACTTTTTCAAGGTGTTTTATGATTTGTACATCACCTATGATATTTGTCACACCTGTGGGGACGTCTACTCCAGTCACTCCAGCTTTTGTTCAGCCGTCTGCAAGTGGCACCCCTATGGGTGCTACTCTAAGAGTTACTACTCCCGTAGCCACACTAGATGTACATGGGTCTCCTGGATATGCCTAAGAGCGTGGTTGTAGGTGGGAGATGATGCATCTTAGCCATACCCTAGAGGGGTATGGATACCTTGTAGATGATAGGACAAGAGCCATCATCATGAATGATGAGGGGAGGAGGGTGATAGCTCGTATGAGAGAGTTGTGCCAACAAGTTTTTCGGCACAATGTCTTAGATCATTGGAAGAACATACTAGAGGGAAGCAATGACTACATAGTAGCATCCTTGCATGAGGAGTTTCCGGTACCTGCCGCAGCATATAGATTTTCCATAAGTTGAATGATGGAGTGCATATGTGCGTACATGTCACACAGACGATCGGACACATGCAAGGCACTTAAGAGTGGGGCCTCAAAGCCGGAGTGGCTAGATGCGGACGATTGGCACTGACTCAGGGAGGAGGCTACAAATTCTCTAGGATGTTGGAGGCAGCAGCGCGAGGCGGCGAGAGCACAACTAGAGGCCGGAGTAGTCCATCATCTTGGGAGTGGCGGCCACAGGACATATCTGGAGGACTTTGTAAGTTTTTCTTTTGTTTTGCTTGCTTATTTTTTTGCAATATCCCTTGTGCTGACAATCTTGTTTCTAGCAGTTGTATTTTGTTTTCTTTGCAGCACTCCATTACAAACCGCGATCCCATCGGTCTAGAGACTCGATATGCAGAGAGACACGGTCTCACTGCATTGATCGACAAATTGTATGGATGCGGCGGCTCTATAAGTCACTCATCTTTCTTGTCCGTAGTTACTAAATTTAATTAAAATACATTATTATATGGTGGATTGATATGTACTTGTTTCTTTTTTTGCAGAGTCCGTTCGATGCTCCTTTGTGGTGGGACAAGGTTTTGAATGGCGAGGATCTATAGCTCGCCCTTGGATTCGTGGAGCTCACATACTCTTTTTTTTTTGGTCATGTGATTTGTGTACGCATTTTCTATGTAGTAGTAGTATCTTGCCATGATTGTACCGTCACTTTCATTATGCGATCTTGTATTTATTTCATGTATCAGTGTTATGATTCAAGTACACTTTGCCTTCATTTACACGAGCATTGTACACATTATTGAAACTCTTTTGTATGACCCAAATAAAGCACATAGTGCTATTTGTGGCACAGCAACTTGCTTCCCTGCCACAAAAAATTTTTCCCCTATTATCGTCGCAAATTTACTGCACGCATCACTATTAGTGTCGCAATATACGTCATAAAGTGTCTCTATCATCATCGCCATCTGCATCGGTAAATGCGACGCTGATAGCAGTTGTTCTATGGCGTCGCTAATATCGACATTTTTTGTGACGACGGGGGAAATTTTCTTTATGATTATTTTCGTCGCTTTGAACGTCGGTATAAGGCTTGTATCTTGTAGTGTAAACTTATATAGTATCAATGTAAGAATACATGCCCATGGATAATAATGACACTAAATTCTTCGCTTAGCAAGTTTCCACCTTCAAACAAAATCTCAAAACTCCAAATAAGGGGATAAATTATTTTATAGTGAAAGGGGATCCTCTAATCACAAATTGGAATAGGTGAATTTAAAATGAGAATATCATAGATGATACTAATAATTAAGGGCAAATGCATGTACTAATCTTAGTTGTTGACCTATTATCACCGTTGCATACCATCGCACATTTGAAGTTGTGACATACTCATACTCTAAAGCTACCCCAAAGAACATTTCACATGCCACTTATTTGCCCAACCTTGATTTTTACCTCCTTGTTGGCACTAAACATTGGTCTTCCTATTGTTTATTGTTCTAGTTTGTCTTTATCCTTATTGGCCCAAAGCTTCTTCCTACCTCTTGCATAACACACACAAAATGTAGAAGTTTGAGTTGTCCAAAATAAACGTTACATGTGGGATCCAAGATGCACATGCATGATGAAATTAACCTTCTCAAAAAGGAGGTGCAAAACATCTTAATACTTCTATACAATGATGATGGCACAAGGACATAAATGTGAGAATGGCAAGCTCACTCTCAAATAGGCTACATGCACATACACTTGAATGATAGTATCTATTTCTAGAAACATAATTAAGTGAGAACATGACTTGCAATGTCAGGAGTATTTGCAAACCTTCCACACTGACTCACACACATCTAGATCTTGGAGGTTGAATAGCCTTGATCACGACTCAGCTACACCAAGCAATTTACAATTTTCAATAGGACCAAGGCCAATACAACAAATACATCATTATGGTTATATGCGGTTGGTGGCCGTGAGCTGGGATTACCAAACACCAGCCTTAGCCGCTGGCAGATGAGTTCGATGATGATTTAGGCTGGACCATACCAATTGAGCAATCACCTATTCTGAAATCTGACGACTAATGACAAATCAGTATCTCGGTAGATGGCTTACTAGGCAGCAGTGAGAGAGAGAGAAAGAGATCTTGGAGATGGTAGCCCCCACAAGGAACTTTAGACACTGAACTAGATGGTAAATAGACTTGTATGTAGTAAATGCTGAAATTTTTCTAGTTGGTAATTAGGGTTTTTAAAATTGGAACTAGGTTTTTCATTTTACTAGATAAATGTGAAGTTATACCTAGTAAAATAAGTCTCTATATGGTGAAGTGAGATGAATTTGTATATAGTGCCTAATATAGCCATGTTTACTCGAAATTTTTATGAAGCTATGAATAGTATAATGTTTATGCACATTAAACCAAATTTGTTTTGTATATAATATCCAACGTAGTCATGCTAAGTAATACACACCACAATCGATAGGCTTAACCATCAACCATGTAGACAATCTCAAATAAGACAATGTGGATACACTTATAATGTATATGTTTGTATGTATCCAAAATATTTCATTGTCACATTAAAACAAAGAAGAGTCTCATTCAATTCAACTCAATGACATGGCTCTAAATCTTGAAATTACCCTAAAATTCCCTTCCAAGTATGGAATATACCTAGCATCAATACATCACAAACAGTTATCAAAAGTTATTTGAGCCCCTTACAAACCAGAAGCACACCCATCCATTAGCAAAATAGAAACTCTTGAAATTGTAATAGCTTTTTCCTTAAATGAATGGCATCAAACCTCATGAGCATGTGGAAACCTGAAAAGGGGAGTTCTTAGTAGATGATCATGACACATAGTCTATTAACTAGGGCAGCTATATTAAGTGCACTAACACCAACATTTCCTACTGACATGTGACTTATACAATCCCTCTTTCATGCATGTAGCATGTTTAGGGGGGTGCGTGAGGAGTAAGAGATGATGGAACATAGACACAAACATAAAGCAATAGAAGAAATATAATAGGATGGAGATGGATTATGCTAATGTTGTCATTGCTAGCAGGAACATGGAAGAGCTAGAGAATAAGGTGTGGGATGACTAGAAATCTTTCAGTGAGAAGAAGAGAGTCACCATGGAATTTGGAAAGCAAGTGATGTATACATGAGTAGTATTCTTGTTGCCGTGCATTCGGTAAAGCTATGCTAAGTATTCTCTATGTGACATGTACATGTATTTTAAGGGAAGGTCCCCCTTGAGGATGAGTTTGCTAGATGGTTTTGGTTCACCTTTGGGTCAAACTAGTGCCGACATTGTTGTGCTTGTCAATAGGTTTCTTTTTGGTCTTGCTTTCATCTAAAGAAAAAATAAATTGGGTTTTGGGTTCAGTTTTTTGGCTGAAAGGGAACCTTGTTTACTTGGTCTCATGCAATGCCGATTTTATTCCTGAGGAGGTATTGCAAATTGAATGCCCAATATGGGCTAGTTTTCATGGACTTCCTCCCTTGCTAGATGGAGAAGTTAATGTGCTAGTAGAAGCTTTAGGTAGAGGGCTCTATGTTCTTACAAACAACATCAGCTAGTGGAGCAAGCGGCCTTTCATAATTTGGGATAAGAAGAAGAAGATCCTTGAGATGCTCTAGCTTTATGATTCTAATGGGATTGAGTCGCTGATCAATGTAGAATTCTCTCTCTTCTTGGTTACATGCTTCATATGCAAAGAACGTGGGTGCTTTGCAAAGGAATGTCCAAAAAGGCATGGAGCTAAGAAGTACCCAAGGAGAAAATATTGAAGATAAGGAAGAACCTCATGCAACATTGCTTGGAGTTATGATGAGTTGAGAGGCATTCCTCCTAGCTTGGCTGTTCATACTATTCTGGTAAAAGAAGGCAGTCGTCCTGTGCGTTAGAAGGTAAGGCGTATGCCTTTTGAATTGAGGGATGGGCTGTTTGAGGAGTTACAGAAGTTACGGAAAGCTAGTTTAATTTTCCCTGTATAGCACACGGAATGGTGTTCACCCGTTGTCATCAGGAAGAAGAAAAACAACCAGATCCGACTATGTGTAGATTTTAGAGAGCTGAATAAGTAGACGGTTAAGGATTACTACCCATTGTCATTTATTGACCAGATTTTGGATCAATTAGCGGGTAGGGAAATATATTCATTTATGGATTGCTTTGTGGGTTACAACCAGATGGCAATTGCAAAGGAGTACAAGTTGAAAACAACCTTTATTACTGTCTTTGGCACTTTTGTGTACCATGTGATGGCCTTTGGTTTGTGCAATGCACCTGGATCATGGCAACGAGCTGCAGACAAGACCTTTGGTGACATCTCCCCAGATGAGTTGAAAGTATTTATTGATGACCTGGGGGCAGCCACTCTAAGGGAAAGGATGTTCATTATTTTAAGAAAGTGTTTTGAGCGTTGCAGGCAATTTTGTATTGCTCTTAACCCACAGAAGTGTGTCTTTGGAGTGTCTTATGGGCTATTTCTAGGCCATGTGGTCAGTTGTAGGGATAGCAACTGACCCTCAAAAGATCAAGGTTATAGTCGCTATGAGTCCACCACGCACTCCGAAAGAGGTACATAGCTTTCTGTCATCGGTAGGGTACTATCGAAGGTTTATAAATGCCTTGGCAGAAAGGATGTTGCCATTAATGAACTTATTATCCTTTAGCTGTCTATTTGTATGGAGCGACCCTTATAAGGTAGCTTTCGAGGATGTGAAATAGGAGCTAGTAAAAGCATCAGTTTTAAAAGAAACTAAAAGAGGCGAGGTATTTTACATATTTTCATCAGCCACCATGCATAGTATGCTGTTTAGCCCAAATCTGGGAGGGAAAGTGGTATCATCCGATAGCTTTTGCTAGTCGAAAATTGGGCATATTAGAAATTAACTACACCTACATGGAGAAGTTGTGCCTTGCAATGGTCTTTGCAACTAAAAAATTCAAGCACTACATCCTCTATGAGAAGGTAGTTTTCTATAGGAAGGTGGAAGAGCTTAGATTGCTTATGAACAAGCTACAATTGCCTGATCGTTTGGCAAAGTGGTTAATAATTTTGCAAGAGTTTGATTATGAGATTAAGAGTAAGCCACCGAGGTTGCAGGGTATTGTGGAATGCCTTGTGGATTTCGGGGAGCCGAAAAAGACTTTGGCTGAAGGAAGTGATATTGAAGAAATGTCTAAATGTGATACAGCTTCTATCCCATCTTCGTATGCTGCTATCATGTATTATCTATCAACAGGAGAGACCGGAGCTGGTTATCAAAATCAGAAAAGAGGAAAATCAGACAACAGGCTTTGAGGTTTTCCTTGATCACAGGAACATTATATCAGCAGGGTGTTGATGATATCTATCGCTGATGTGTGATGCCTGCTGACGAGGTTCCTTTCATCCTGGAAGAGTGCCATGACTCTGCATGTGGAGGGCACTTCGCTAGACGATTGACGGCACAGAAAGCTTTAAGAGCTGGATATTGGTGGCCGTCCATCTTCCAAGATTCCTTTGAGTACATTAAGAGATGTGATACCTGTCAAAGACATGACATTAGAGAGAATAGGAAATGCCCACTTACACCTATTTGGCTATCCTTCCATTTGAGAAGTGGGGCATTGACTTTGTGGGTCCTATCACCCTCTCGTCTACTACTCAGAAGAGATACATTATAGTAGCAACTGATTATTTTACAAAATGGTCAGAAGTGCGGGCAACGAGGCAGGACAATGCAAAAGAGACTATAAGTTTTCTTTTAGAGCAGATTATCTGTCGTTTCGGTCCACCAAAGGAACTAGTGTCGGACCGTGGAACCCATTTTTTGAATAAAGTGATCAAAAGCTTGATTGAAGCTTAGCAAATCAAGCACAACAAAACGACCCCCTATAATCTGCAAGCCAGCAGACAAGTCGAAAGTACTAATAAGCAGCTTGTGGGTATCTTGTCTAAAATAGACTCTGAGAAGAAACGAGACTGGGACAGGAAGTTGTATGTGGCAGTATGGGCGTACAATACAATGTTCAAGCGAGCTACCGGCCATACTCCCTTTAAATTAGTTTATGGAGAAGAGTGTGTGTTACCCCTCGAAATCAAGTTGCCAACTATACGGTTTGCAATTAACCACTATTTGGGAGATGAGGATTCACTCTTTGAACATTTCACGACCATAGCGCACCTGGATGAACTGAAATTGCAGAGCTTATTACACCAGGAGGTAGCTAAATGTTGGATGAAGCAGTTGCACGACCTTAAAGCAAAGAAGTATACCTTTGAAAAAGGCTAATTAGTTCTGTACTATGATGCCGTAGGGAGCTGTTTCCAAGGAAGCTGGAACCTAGATGGAATGGCCCCTACAAGATTGTTAGGATAGGGAAAAATAGGTCTACAGTTCTACTAGCTGATCTGTAGGGAGTAGAATTTAAAAATAAGGTTAATCTTAATAAGATTAAACCTTATTACTTCTAAGTATGCTAGCACAGAGCAATGCATTGCAGGTCCATGCTGGGGCTGATTTGAGACCTGCAAAAGAGCTTAAAGTTGGTTGATGTGGTGGTTAATTCCTTATTTAGAGCACCCATATTTGGAGTAGAGATACCATCAGGGGAAACGATATAAAGTGATTGAGCAAGAAGACGGAATCTTTATGCAGGAAATCAAAGTCTTCTGATATCACTGCTTACAAATGTTGACAAGTATCCCTGTTGAGTTTAATGAAGAAGGTGGGATGGAGCCATCAGTTCACCCTCTAAACATGTTAAATTTTGATTGTCATAATTACGAATAGAGGAGTTCGTGATGGCAGGCTGTGTAAACCCATTGTGGACGTACACACTATATTTTGATGGAGCGTCCAGGGGCCCTAATAAAAAAGGAGTGCTGGAGTAGTAATCCGAGATCCCCGACGTAGAGTTACGATGAAGTTAGCTGCTTATCTCGGGGCAGGATTCACTAACGGCGGAGTATAAAGCCTTGATTATGGGACTGCATATTGCCAAGCAAGGTGGTATTCCGCGGTTGTTAGTAAAAGGGGATTCCCAGTTGATTCTGAATCAGCTAGATGGGACATACACAATGCGGAATCCCATCCTTTGTATGTCTCATCGAACTACAATGACCCTACTTGAGGAGTTTGAGAGAGTGTCTCTTTAGCTGATTCCACGTTACTGGAATCAGTTTCTGGATTCACTAGCAAACCTTGCTTATGAAGAAGACATTTTTTTCAACTATGGTCTTTGGATATTGCTATCAATAATGAGACAAGACCCGGTCACTTGTGGGGAATGTTAGTTGAGCATGCAATATATGGTAGGCGATGGTTGATATGGGTGATGCAAAGAGTAGTCGAGACCAATCTACCGTTGTTATCCTGGACCCATAGGCTGATTAGACAACATGTTATGCGTACGCCTCTTGCTATATATGCAGGAGGGATGGGTCATAATCTTATGCATTTAGCTTAGGGCTGTGAGCCCTATCTTTCCTCCTTGGAAAGGAGCATATTATTGTATATCTATACTCTATCGGGGAGGAATGTGTATGTGTTATTCTGTTTTATTTCATTAGGCCAAGAGGGCCGATCAGTTTTGTAGTGAAATGCTTTATTTTATTAGGCCAAGAGGGCCAGTCGTCTGTTTAGTACAGGTGCGGTTAATGGTTTCTTGTTTTAGTCCTGTGCTAGATAGGTTCAAAGAAGAGCTTGGAAGGAGCCTATGTCGCGCAGAAGCTTCTCATGGCCCTATCCAGGTGATATCTCTCCTTTACGAGTACCGTGTTTTTATGCTATACGTGTCTGTGTACTTGTAGGGGATTTCCTTTTCTTGTTGGGGACCGGCGTCCAAGGCATGAAGTCCCAGGTTTAGCTTGGGTATTTCTGAGGGAGGTCTGAGTAGTCATTGCCTCCTGTAAAGACATTGTCAGAAATCGAAAGACTTGTTTTAGAAGGCAATTCTAGTGACCGTGTTCTGCTAGCCTACTAGGCAGCCGTTCTAGGAGTTCTTGCTTAGTTGTGAGGCAGTTAGAGAAGCCTGCCGAAGGAAAATGATGATGATAGAGAGTAAGAAACCCTGCATATCTCAAAGAAAATAAATATATACAAAGGTGTGTAAAAAGGGGTTCTAACCCCTATAAAAATAGAAAAGAAAAGAAATGAAAATTTATAAGAAGTTGCTCATCGCCTTGCGAAGGTCTGGTAGGTTCCTAGGGACGAGTCAGACCCGGGGCCGATGCCTTGTCTTCCTAGGGGTGGCATCTCGCTGGAAAAGAAGAAAGTAAGGAAGGTTGGAGTGAAAATAAAAGTGAGCATCAAAAAAGGATTAAGTGTTGCCTTGCGAGGGCTTGGCAGGTTCTTGGGTACCGAGACAGGACCTGAGACCGATGCCCTGTTCTCCTTGGGTCACTACGCTCAGCTCTCTCCTTTTTACATGCCCGCGTATGGGAAAATAAAAAACTAAAAGAAGAAATGTGTAAAAAGAAAATACTTCTTGATCAGGCTATAGGAGTCCTCGCCTAGTAGGAGCTCCTGGGTGTGTTGTCCTTAGTTAGGTAGGTAGTTCAGACTACCACTTAGGGCGACCTCTTTGATAGTTCTTTTTAGTTTGGCCGTGTTGGAGCAATCGGTTAGTGACTAGCTTCGGACCTTCTATTAGATTATGCTAGGCCTACTCCTTGTGGGTTTCATGCCTTGGTTTTGTCAGGGGGTAGGGTGAGCATTGTGCTGTGGTTTAATATGTATCTATTTTGTATCAGCTTGATGCTTCCTTTGGTTGTTTTGTGTAGATCTGTTGTGGGATTCGACGGGCTGAGTCACCCTATCCCGTGATCATCAATGAGAGCGGAGTTTTGAGCCCAAGATGTGCCTAAAATTTGCTAAAAGTTCCAAAATTTAGGAGAAAAATATTTAACATCGAAAAGGCGGCGGCTGCAGTTAGGACGATTTTAAGCACCAAGTGAAAGACGGCTTTTAAAAGGCATCCGAGCGACACTTGTGTATTTTTGATAAAATTTTCAACTGCTGTGCCAGATGTCAGGAGTTTCCAGTCAGTGCCGGATGTCAAGCCGGACGCGCACGATTTTTTATAGCTCGAAACGGAGTCTGGACGAGGAAGTGGCCACAAAATGGGCAAGATTTGAAAAGGTGGACAACTTTGAGGACCAAAGGGGGGGTGCCCTTTGGGAGCCTTGACCCCCCCCCCCCCCCCGCCCCCCCGCTAAAATTTTATGCAACATGGCATGAAAAAAAAACGTGAATTCGTGGAGGAAGCGTGAACAGGAGGGCGCCGATTTTTGCGCCATGATCTCTCCACATGAAGCATGGAGGTTGCAAGCAACCCATCTGACAGACATTACCCCTCAATTTCTCCCTCTTGGCTGATGCTATCACCGGTCTTCACACGAGAAATGGCTGCCCGGATGAAGAGATCAGATTCTAGTCTTTCTCTCTCCTCCCTCTCTCTCTTCCCTATGGGTTGTTCATGTGTGCCATCTTGATGAAGGAACCGGGGAAGGAGAATGAAGGAAATGGTGATGAAGATTTAAGGAGATGCTGAAGATTGAAGTATAGCATTGAATTGAGAGCAATGGAGGCTCCGACTGCTCGTTATGAAGTCATTCCAGGCGTCTCGGGTTATGTAAAAACATGGTATGACAATTTTAATGAAGAAAATGAAGGATTTTTTATAGTTTATGATGATAATTGTGTTCTTGTTGGATGAAAATTTGTTTTAGTGCTGTTTGCATTATGAGTAATTGTTGTTTATCAGAAAATCTTGATTTTGCAATGATTTACATGCTTTATTTAATTCTCGTAAACTCGAAATGCGGTCTTTTAGTGGCAAAATGGTAGTTTTTCCATTTCGGATGGGTAAAAGGTGTTCCCATGGGGGGAATATGGAAGATAAATTGAATGTTAGTATGATGAAGTGATTGGAATAAGAAAGACTAGAAATTAGCATATTTTATTGCTAAATAAATCAAAAAAATGGGAAAAATGAGGAAAAAAAGAAATATGTCTTGGAAAAATAAGAAAAAATATAATGATTGTTTGAGGATGTATGGTAGTGGCAAAGCATGAGGTTTGGCCTCAATTTGCCCTATCTCATTGTCAAAGTTTGTGATTTATTGCTTTTTATACATCAAAAAATGACAAAATGAACCTCTACACCTATGCAACAAAAGCAATACCTAAACGTAGGGGGTTGGGATGTTTGAATGGTGTGATTTGCATGCTGATTTTTGCTGATTTTTTGATGCATCATGTCATAGAGTTCGTGGTATGTTAATTACGAGGATAGTAGCACGAGTGTTATCTCGGTGCTATCCTTTCATCGCCGCAACGAGTTAGTAAATGCATTTGGAAAGCCTAGTTGTGCACAAGCACGTTGCTGATTTGAAAATGATGTTTGAGCACTTTAGAATCATTCATTTTGCATGTGCATGAGATCATGGTATCAGAATAAAAGCCTGGATGCATAGCACCTGTTTTCAATGACAATGACCCACGTTTGAGTGGTGAAAGGCATCCTAAGCCATAGGATAGACGTTCGTTTCTTGGGGGATTATTTGGTGAGAAAACATGGTATCTCCTAGAGATGTTTGAAATGAAAGAGTGGAGTTTGTTCGTTTGTTTTATACGTTGAGCAGCGCATCAAGGGGCTAATCCATGCAATGTAGGAGAGCTGCAGTGGGGCTGTGGTGTTTCTATCGAGAGGCTGCCTCCCATGTATGTGATTATCATGGTATTTATGGCCAATGTGTATGGGTTCTCCCACTGTGGAGGTTATAGAAATGGAAACGTTAGACTACAAAACTACAAAACTATAAACGCATAGATTAGGCTTTAGGACACTTTGTCCTTTAGCAGTAGATAGATGCTCCCGGTCTGCGAGGCCGTGAGGTGTGTTTGTCTGTTATGAGCATGAGGTCCGACTAGTGCCATAGCTAGTGCCGGCCCATTTCACGTACCATCACCTGTCTTTCCACAATGAAAGCAAATAGAACCTGTAAAACTTGTAGAAGAGGACAACTGCTCTATAATAGCATGAGCATGGCTGTCCAATACATCCAAGGAGCTCAAAAAATCAGGGGAACTCTCATCAGAGAGAACAGGCTCATCAAGAGGACTGTCTGCATGACTAGAAGAGCTGGAAGTCATCATAGCATACTGCAAAGGGGATTCATCCAAACCAGAAGGGGGGAACACAAAGGCATCAACCACGGATGCAAAAGCTCCCACACGAACAAGCCTAGTAGACAAAAGCATGACATATCCAACCACTATAAAAGCATAAGCATGCCTCGAAGCCATAAATGCATAAGCATCCCTGAAACATAGGAGTATACATAACTTTGCAGTGTCGCATACCATGTACTGACATACCTGTCCAGCCAAGAACGGCAGGTGGCAAATAAACCTGCAAGAATTGAGCTCCAATAAAGGCCCAAATATCTTTGTAAAAGCATCTAGGTAAGAGGCTCTGTAAAATACATAGAAGTAGACCATGTGCATACACGGGTGGCCATAAAGATCAACTGCTCCCTGACATACACGGGCAATAGCAACCCAAATAGCATAGATGCCATACAACAGAGAAGCAGGACGGCCATAACTGTGAATCCCAAGCACTATCCAAGTCCACTGATTGGTAAGTATCCCGCATATCAAATGCAAATGAGCAATTACAGCTCAATAGGCAACTGCCAAAACAAGGGAGCAGTTCACTGCTCAATACTTGTAAGTGTATCCAAGTAATAGCCAAGATCCATAATCAGAGCATCAAATCCCATATAGCATCCAAGGTTGTAACGGAAAAAGCCAAGTCGTAACGAAAAAATCAAAGTCAATGTCCATTGCTCAAGGGAGTACTCAAATGAATTTCGAGACGAGCTCAAACAACTGCCATCCACAGCCAAAGCATAAAGCATTCATCAAGACATCATAGCCCGTACTGGGTAGCCTAGGCATAAACCATGTCATAGATTAAATGCTAGCTGCAAAGAAGTAACAGTCAAACCCAAATCGAGCTCTAATCTCATCTCAAAAGCATTACAGAGCATAAACAAGACATGTCGCATAGTCCAAATACATCATGACATCATACCGAGTAGCCGGAAGCACCCCGTGACCAATATGCATAACCCAACTATAGCATAAATAGCTTCAGCCCTGAAGTTTCCAGCAACAAATAATAGTACAAAACTGAGTAAAATAATGCTCAAACCAAGCTCAAATCAAGTGCCAACCATAGGTATACATTCCCGTATGTATAGGCATCAACCGGGCATAATCGGGCATCAAATGCCAAGACCTGTAAGCATAAAATTGAAATAACAGGTGGCTGCCTTGTTTTGGACAGATTTGGGATTGTTCAAAATAGTCAATGGCTGAGCTAAATCGGCTCCAAATGCATCTCACATAAGAGGCATAACATCCACAAGTGATCCAGTATCAATAGACATCAGTAGAAGCATCACATAAGCCATAGGCATACAAATACATGATGTCTCAGACCTGAAATCTGCTGCAAAAATTTCTATCATCAGAATTTGCAAATTGACATTGTCATTGTGTCCAGAGCGTGTCAAAACCCCAACTTAGACTCTTAGCTTGCTTGAATCGAGTTCCGAATGCCCGAGATATGACAAAAAGAGTGATTTTTGAACCATTTTTGCAAACATGCGCAAATAAAATGTGAGCATGCTGTTGTACTTGAGGGGCCAAATCAAGGTGGGTAGGGGATAAGCAAGAGCTCAATGAAGGCCTACAATAGGCCTACACAAGCCTAAGACAAGTCCAAGCAAGAGGTGAAGAGAACAAGCTTCAATGATGGAAGCTATGGTTGCCTCTTCATGGAACCTTGTTGTTCATGTCAAAGAATGGCTGAGAACTGAGTGAGAAGTAAGCTCTCATACCTCGTGTAGATGCCAAGAAGAGCTCGTGAAAGAGTGGCTTTGATACCAGTTGAAAGGGATGCAGGAGACGCGGGAGACAAGAGCACACACAATGTAGGTGGTGTCAACAATGTTATGACAGCCTTATTGCACTTTCATATATATATGAATAAAGAATATGGGCGGTCATTATACACGGGCAGGACCAAGGGCCTTTTACCCCAACACATGGATTGAGTGGGGATCCCAAAAGATTTCAGGTACAAATTCTCATTAAAAAAAGAAGACTAGATATTTTAGCTCTTCAAGAAGTTAAGTGTGGCTTAGTTTTCCCACTTGTGATGAAAGATTTCTTGGTCTTTTCTGATGCTCTCATTAGAGGGTCTCATGGCACTATCTTGCTATATAGACACTCTTTTAACCCTAGTATCAATATTAGTAGGGGCTCAAGGAATTTTGTTACAATCAAGCTCTCCTTTGCTAGTATTGAAATCTTTGTCACACCGTTGGATGCTCAAGTGTGGGAAAAATTGTCTCTACTGGATGTAGCTATTACCTCCATGTTTTTGGGTGATTGGAATATGGTATTCTCTTATGTAGACTACTCTCATGACTCAAAAACCCAGGTAATCGAGGAGATTGATGCTTGGAATGTGGTATTCTCTTTCGTAGACTACTCTCATTATTCAAAAACCTGAGAAATCAAGGAGGTTAAGCTTGGAATGTGGTATTCTCTTCCGTAGACTACTCCCATGATTCAAAAACCCAGGTAATCAAGGAGGTTGATGCTTGGGATTGTTTCTATGTAACTCACGGCCTTATAGATATGGTTGAACTAGCTTATGAAATGGAGACTTGCAATTTTACTTGGAGAAACAAACACATTGATGCTTCATGGAGAGCAATAAGGCTTGATAGGCACATGGTAGCTTCATCCTACGTCTACATTCAGAATCTATGCTTATGCCAACTTTTCTGATCATTTCCCTATGTCTTAGCTTTTGTTGGAATACTCTATGATTTTGCTAAGAAGTTGGCCCCCCTTGATGCCAGGAGGTATATTCCATGGTGGATTCCATGAGATTTTTATTCCACGGTGGATTCCGTGAGGTTTTTCAGTGGACTATATTTATTTGCCGAGGCTTGTACACAAGGTGAATTCCTTATGTGAGAAGTTGACAGCGACGCCTATCCTTTTCAGGCGTCAAGTTAATTTAATGTGCATGTGGGTGATTCCATAGTGAGTGATTCTGTAAAATACATATTTAAATTAATGGACATTTATGAGTTTAGAGTGCGCTCGTATTAAATTAAGGTAGGAAAGAGTTCCATCCTATTTAATTATTTTGTAGATGAAGACTGCTAGGTATTCACTTTTGTGGGTTTTATCTTATTATTTTCTAACAATTATGAATGATTTAGTTGATGTGTAGAGCAGGCAGTGGTGGCATTGGGAAGCACCAAGCGATGGCGTGTATTCAAATTACCTAGAATAATTATTTATTTTGATGGGCACACGTCTTATCACTAAAGGCGTGGCACCAATATTTATTTGGACACGCTTATTTATTAAAGTGCTTGACAAACACTTATTATTTTGTATGCACATAGGTGCTCAGTTTAAATATTCTATTATTTGACATTGTATTTGGGCACAACCCGATTTTTGGATGCCCAAACGCTTTACTCTTTATTTGGGCAAAATAAAACACAAAAGCCCAAAGCATGCTAATTGTAAAGTGGGCTATTTTTGAACTTGGAGATTAATAAATTTATAAATACATGCCTTGTGGAGCACTCACACAAGGCATGGGGGGGCGTTTGAGATTGCACCCAATTTGTCTTTTTGTCTCATGTCATGCAAACTCTATTCTTGCTTTAATGAAGCTTTTGTAGAGTTCTTTGTTCTTGGGGACCTTCCGGCATTCACTACGCGCATATACAGCATCCGATTTGCGCACCACCCTACCCTTTAACCTAAATGTCTCCTTTCTAAAGAATCCTAAATTTGTGGCTAAGGTTTGGAATAACAACCCTAAGGAAGTTGATCATATAACTGCATGGGATAAGAAGATTGCTAAGTTAGTCTTTCTTGCTAAAGAGTTTGGTAGAAAGAATGCCAAGTTCTAGTGATCTTCATCTTCCCTTGCCATGGCTACTAGGGATAACCTTTTTGCTACCATGCAAGAGTGCCTTGATGATGAGATACTTACGTTACTACTTGGTGAAGTGAAGTGTTCCTTGAAGCTTGTGAGGAGGAGAGAATTGAGGGCCCCTCATTGCACATCTCTATGCTTCTTTGGGGCGGTAAAACAAAAAAGATTGCAAGACTTGTTTGTCCAAGTTACAGGTTAAGATGGTACTATAGTCTATGAAAAAAAGGGAATAGCTGAAGTATTTTGCTCCTATCTATCTAGCATTGTAGTAGCAAACCCACAATTGATGCCAACTATCCCCATAAGGCAACAAAGTTGCTCAATCAAGTTCCTAACATGGTACTTATTGATAAATTTCACAGTTTGGATGGGCCCTTTCATGCAGCTGAAATCCATGATGTGGTGTTTCAGATGAAGAAAGATAATTCTTGGGAAATGATGGGTTGCCAATTGAATTCTTTCAATGCTTCTAGTAGGAATGCAAACATGATCTATGCTCACTTTTGAACTCGATAAGAGATGGATGCATGGTGTTAAGCAACATGAATCAACGCATCATCAAATTGATTCCAAAGAATCCCCATAGGTAAACATGCAAGGATTGGAAGCCCATCACTCTATTAAATTTGTCATACAAGATTTTGGTAAACCCTAGCAGTAGACTCAAACATATCTAGGTAGAAGGGTATCACAACAAGCAATTTTGATTTTTTAAAAAGAGAAACATTCATGAAGCAATTCTAAACCTGGTTCTCCCTATGGATTATGCCTTAGCCTTAGATAAAGACTTTGTCATGATCAAGCGAGACTTGGTCAAAACTTATGATAGAGCCTCGGGTAATTCACTATATGCATACCCTCTATATCACATGCATTCAAGGCCTATTTATAAGAATCCATACCTCTGAATTTTTCCTTAATAAAACATAACCCTTTTCTATTCAATTTGTAAGTAACCCCTTTATATGGGACCCTTCTGTATGTAAAATTTGTGTAAAATGGTATTTTAAAAATCCCTTATGTTGAACATACATGATACATACATATATTTATGGCTGACCTCCTTAGGGATAGAGCTAGATGGGATTTCATCTTGCTTACTTTGAAAAAGAGGGATTTTGAAAAAGTATTTTTCAACATGGTTCTCTCTATGGATTGTGCCTTATCCTTAGATAAAGACTTTGACATGATCAACTGAGACTTGAACAAAGCGTATGATAGAGTTAGGTAGGATTTCATCTTGCTTACTTCGAAAAAAATGGGTTTTGAAAATGTATTTTGCAAAACGGTTTGCAGTTTGTTTGGCAATGCCACATCTTAGATTTGTATGAATGGGTAACTAAAGGGTTCCTTTGAGATGTGCATATCAGTATACGCCAAGGCTATCTATGGCTCCACTCTTATTCGATGTCATCTCAAATCCATTGTTATGGAATTTGGGCATGCAGGTAGCAAGTAGAACCATAAAAATTATGCCCCTTATTACTGTGGCTCCTACTTTACACGATAGATGTTTGCAAATGATAATGCAAACATCATTGAGAAACATAAAGATAGTATTCTCGCATTGTTTTCCACAGATGATGCCTTTGTAGAGGTTTCGGGCTCTATGATCAGTAGGGAGAAGACTAAATTCCTACAGCTCTCTCATATTGAGGACCTTGGAGTATTGGAAGCCTCAGGGTTGCAAAACATTGGACTCTAATGTTGCACAACTCTTTGTGACTACTTGGTATCAACTTCTACCAACGAGCATTGAATGGGACCCTCCATCACAAGAGGAGATTCCTTGCTCGATCGCTCAATTTGGTTTACTGTAGAGGTAGTGTGTAGTGATCTTTCTTGCTTTTGGAATGGGATTGAGAAAACATTCTCTATTTTTTATATAGGGATTATGGTTTGGTTAGATGTGTCGGATCAAAAACATTTGGGTTGGCTCCCTATTAACGAGGTCTAGGGCAAGTTTCCACTCACACATAAGAAACTAGATTAGCTACTTGATCTTTTCTCTAAGATCAAATAAGATTAGCAATCTTCTACCACACATATAATCAACTTTAGTTGGAATCAATTCTTTGTTGGTGAGGTTAAGGTAGATAATGTGAAGACTCTGCTTGAAATCCAAACAAAAGGATGGATCACCAGGGCACATGTCTTTTGGGTCACATATCATCACACAATTTTGGCTTAGAAACTAAGATCGTTAATCTTATTTTCTTGGAAGGAAACTCCCTTTATGAGGCTCAATATAATGCTATGGAGGGTGATCCTAGGCAAAATTCCTACTAAGGATGTGATTGGCAAATGGAAGCAAGTGAATAGCATATGTCCAATGTGTAAAAGATTTGATGAAAGGCTATTTCACCTTTTTCGGACATGTTCCCATGTCAAGAAGGTTTGTCTTAAAGTTCAAAGTTGGTTAGCTCCATGACTTTGTTTCTTGGAAGATAGCCCTTCTTGGACAAAAGAGAAGAATGTCACCTTTGGTATTTCATCTTTGGTAGATAATCCAAGCTTGTGTCTTAAAAAAAGTGTGGGAAGCAAGGACTTAGTCAATAGGGGGAAAACTTGGCTCTACTATGATCCATTGGATCTTTCTGTCAAGTTCCATCTAGAAGTCATAGGCTAGCTAAAAGTTAAATCAAAAGGGCAAAGTTGTTAGGTGATCTATTCAAGGTTGCATAGCTCTATAAGATCTTAATCTCTCTTTTTCCAAGGCTGTAAATACTTACTACTAATACAGCAAAAAAATTTGCATTAAAAGAAAAAGTTGATTTATTAATGGGAAGCTAAATTGTCACTCCCTTGCATATGTGAATCAACGAGATTTACTTTTCTAATGTCTATACATTGGTATTTTACTTCGAAATATTTTTTTCCAACCTTCACTTGCCATCTTTTGTTTTTCCAATTTCTCATGCAATTCATATGTGTATCTACATCAAGTTTTACGATAACTAAATTGAATTGATACTAGGCATGTGATCACATCTTTATGCAGTGAGAGTTTGGAAGAAATGGAAGTTGTTTACTATTAAAATCCATTTTTATGCATGTGATCGCATATTTATGCATGCACTTCCTCTTGTACAAAAAATGAGAGTTTAGAAGAAATGGAAGTTGTTTACTATTAAAATTAATTTTAAAATGTGAAATCGATTTCATATTAAAATAAGATGTGGATGACCTTACAAGAAGCAAGTCAAGCTCTAGTAGAACTTTGTAACTTTGTAGTCACCAACTTCCAAATAATCATCCCTAGGCTTAACTCTAAGTAAAGCAATCTCCTAGTCACAAAACTTCTCAAAATGGGTAGAGGCATCAAAGACAATCCATGGCTTGCGCTTAAACATATGAGCATTTCTTATCTCTCAAAATTTAGCTAGTGCTACACTTTTCACCATAAGACCAAAGCTCAAAGAATATGGGAGGCATTCTTCCCTTTTGTCCCAAACAATAGAGACATTTTTCATGTTGCTATATCATGGAGCTAGGCTTTAACCAACTAGCCATACATTTTTAGACAACATTTCTAAATTGCACGATATGACCTACAAATATGGAACTCATTCTCCGCAAAGCCCTTACAAAGGAGGCAATGCATGTTAGTTGTTTACACTTGCCTACTTTATCTTGAGTAGATAGCCTCACCATTAGTATTCTCTAGAGCATTAGATTGTATCTTTCCTACTTTATCTTGAGTTAGTAACCTCACCATCAGTATTCTCTAGAGCATTAGGTTGTACCTTGCAAAAGGAGTTGCAAGCTTCTAAGCTTCTTAGTAGAAAGAGTATGACGAAGTTTGACCCAAAATCCATGTGCTCTAAGCACCAAATCTTCTTTTTGAATTTCATGTTTTGATACAAGCTTAGAGATAGGGACCTCATTGAACCATATATGATTCTAATTAGCCTTTATGAAGGCTTAAATGAGCTACTACTTCTCTTTCTTAGTCAAAAGAAACCTTTGTTTAGCAACATGTATCGAAATCCAATCAAGTGTGATGATGTCCCACAAATTACTCCATGTCATGAGATGTTGATGCTATGAATTGAATGCCTTCTTCGAGCTAAGCTAATAGAGATATTTGTTATCAGCCATGACTAAAGCTAGAAACTAGATGGACATGTTAAGAGAGGATTCTCCTCTCTAAGGATGATGCCACTTAGCTAGCACAAGGATCTTATTCCATGATCCACCAACAATTATATCATGTCAGAAGCCTTAATTTTGATTCTATATTCACACAAATAATAGCATGTAAAGCCACTCCAATCTTGCCAAACCTTATTTTTTATAGGAGTCATAAAGGTCCAAAATCTCATAAGAATAGCCCATGGTTGGCTTAGTGCATGGCAACTTATGCAACCATCTCACACTAAATTTTTGACAACTCTTTCATGGAGTGATTAAAAGCCCAATCCACCAAGCTCCTTTTTAGTCATCACTTGAGACCAAGAGCCAAAATGCCAAGTATGTTTCGATTCATTACGCCAATGAAATTTCCTAAACACTTTCACAAAATGTTCCCATGTAGATTTTTCAAAAGAGACACCATGGCAACAAAAAAGTATAAGATTGAAGGATCTATTTCAAGACCAGCATCTTACCAAATATAGCAAGAAAAATTCGGGCCTAGAATTCTATTTTTTGCATAATTTTTTGAACTAGCCACACAATTTTTTGCCTTAGAGAAATCTCCACCCTGATTGAATATCACAACCAAGGCCAATGTTTTTCAAGCCCAAGGTTTACAACATCCATGGGTCATTTTGATAATGAACATTTGTCTAGAGAAAAAAAGTACCACTTAGCAAAGGTAGGCCTTCAATTCATTTAGCAACAACCTATAAATCGAGATTACAAAGTAAAGGATAAAAATATGCCACAAATAAACTGCTGCAAATGGACATCCTTGGAAAATATACTTATAAAGAGTGAAGGACTCTTTCAGGTAACAATTAAGGTAGAGCATAAATGCCACACATTCATGAAGAGGTCCTTTTACCATTTGATGAAAAATTAGACAAACACCCATCTTCTCAAGGGTGCGAATGAAATTTTACTTGACTCAATCATAGGCCTTTTTGATGTCAATATTAATCATGAAAAAGCATAGCCCAATGATCCAACTAGATTCAGAATAGCTTCATGGAAGTTTCTTTTTTGGATGAAACCAAATCGTGTGTCTTACTCTTATATAACAAGTAATTGTGTATGCTTTTGTAGGTATTAACTTGTCTCCTCATCATGAATTTTTTACTTTCAACTTGGGTTTTTAAACTTCATGTACCTTCAACTAAGAGCTTCAAGACTCCTTTATGGTGGGTGGGTGGGTCAATGTGTGTGTGTGAAGAGCACCCTGCCACGGCACAAATCGAACCACGAACCGGCTAGGTAGAGGCTGCAAATACATTGCTGGCCATGAAAACCTGCAAGAAAACTCTTCTTTCTCACCAAGAACCATGCTCTCCAAACACATAAGAGAGAGACACACAAGAAATTTGACAATTCTTCCATCCTCACCCTCTTCCTCTTCCTCACTCTCCATTAGATCTTGCAATGAAAGCACAAGAGAGGGAAACAAGAACAAGAAAGATGAGAGTTGTGCCAAAATGAGAGAGAGGGAAATGAAGCGTGAAAGGAGAAGATAAAGGAAGAGAGAGGGTGTAACCACCTCAACCTCCCACCTCCTCAAATCACTCGACAAGCCTCCTCCTTTTCTTTTCTTGATATATAAAATTAAATTGCATACATATTGGCTAAGGTCTAAAGACCCTTCAATTTTTGGAATGAGACAAAAGGTGTTTGACCTTCCCTTTTCCTTTCAACATTTTTTAATGTGAGCCTTTTGGACTACACATTTTACATTACTTCATATTTGAAATTTTACAAAGGGGTACAAAAGCAAAGTGTTAGTTTGCAAAGGATGTTTCCATGTTTAGCACATTTTGATGCCTTTATTTGCACTGATTTTCCTGGTCATCATTTCCTCCCATGCTTAAGTGTGAAGCGTCCCCGCGAACAAAATTGAAGAAGAACCACAATCAGCTCTTGCAAAAATCTTCATCTTCATCTTCGGTTGTCAATCTTCATTTCTTTTCTTCAATCTTCTTTGAATTGGATCTCAAAATTACCATGGGATAGGAAAGGAAAAAACACACAAAAATACACACATAACTAGGACGGGGAGCCTAGGGTTAAAAAGGACACCAAACAAAAATCGAAAGAGAGGGCTCTTCAATAAATTGAACACAAGAACATCATCACTTAATAGGGGGAAAGAAAACCGCACTATGAAGCACATAAATAAGACCCAAGAAAAATATAAACTTTAAGCACACCCTTACGAAGGATAAAAAATTAAAGTTCTCCCACCCCATAGTTTTGAAAAGGGAAAAGAGGTAGGTTTTATTAAAAATAAAACTAAAAATTAGGAAAGCAATCTCTTATGTGATGAGGGTGGGCATGGAAATTCTTGATTGAGAAGAATGGACATAAGGAATATGAAAGCCACCCATATGAATGAGTCATTATATAGGTGGTTTATAAAGATTATATGATTTATGTTAATATTCATTATTTTAAGTAGAACATTGAAGATAAGGTAACCAGATGGTTCAAGTCATGATGCCACGTGGAAAGATTGGAAGACAACTGCAGCTTTGAAACCGTATGGCGCAGAAAAGGCATGGAAAGATGGAGATGACAGAGACGTTGGCTAGATGTGAGGATTCAAGAATGCGGAGGAGCTGGAGCCATATGCGTATTAGGGATGATGCAGGGAGAGCCCAAAGAATGGCGGAGAAATGAGAGGATACAAGTTGTTGTATGAGAAGTCCAAGTTGGAGAGAGAGGAAGAGGAAAGGATAGTGGAGCAAGACGGGTGGAAGGAAGACTCTGGCTATTCCAAACGGCAACGCGCTAGGCGTCCAGGAGGACGAACTCGCCATCATCTTTGATGGCAGTCGAGGCAGGCGACGGGTGTTTGTGATGTGGCAGTGGTCATGCATTCTGTCGCACTTCAACTGCACGGCCCAAATGGGCCCCAATTCGGGCGACCTGCAGCTCCCGTGGCCGATTGTACATGAGGGTGGTGGACCTATCACGGGAGGTGTAGAGGAAGGTGCTAGAAGGGAGTGGGGAGGCGGTGTTGTACGCGCTGACGAGGTGTTGAAGAAAATAGCCGTCTCTTAATCTCTGTTGAGAGAGAGAGGGATGCACATAAAGGCTACAGAGATGAGAGCTATTATGGTAGCCATGGATTTTGGAAGGTGGAATGATGGGAAGGTTAAAGAGACTGGTGAAAACGAAAGGGTGCCGTCTTCTTTGCCCTCCTGCAGCCAATGGAAGGACATCTTCTCTTTCTTTCTTCCAAGAAATTAGCATGCATTGTTGAAGATTTCTGAAACCTTTAATGGATAAACCTCAAAAAACCTTGTTTCTCACAAGCTCCATAGCCACCTCTTTCCCGGCCAGTGCACCAAATGAAGAGCACCCTGCCACGGCACAAATCGAACCACGAACCGGCTAGGTAGAGGCTGCAAATACATTGCTGGCCATGAAAACCTGCAAGAAAACTCTTCTTTCTCACCAAGAACCATGCTCTCCAAACACATAAGAGAGAGACACACAAGAAATTTGACAATTCTTCCATCCTCACCCTCTTCCTCTTCCTCACTCTCCATTAGATCTTGCAATGAAAGCACAAGAGAGGGAAACAAGAACAAGAAAGATGAGAGTTGTGCCAAAATGAGAGAGAGGGAAATGAAGCGTGAAAGGAGAAGATAAAGGAAGAGAGAGGGTGTAACCACCTCAACCTCCCACCTCCTCAAATCACTCGACAAGCCTCCTCCTTTTCTTTTCTTGATATATAAAATTAAATTGCATACATATTGGCTAAGGTCTAAAGACCCTTCAATTTTTGGAATGAGACAAAAGGTGTTTGACCTTCCCTTTTCCTTTCAACATTTTTTAATGTGAGCCTTTTGGACTACACATTTTACATTACTTCATATTTGAAATTTTACAAAGGGGTACAAAAGCAAAGTGTTAGTTTGCAAAGGATGTTTCCATGTTTAGCACATTTTGATGCCTTTATTTGCACTGATTTTCCTGGTCATCATTTCCTCCCATGCTTAAGTGTGAAGCGTCCCCGCGAACAAAATTGAAGAAGAACCACAATCAGCTCTTGCAAAAATCTTCATCTTCATCTTCGGTTGTCAATCTTCATTTCTTTTCTTCAATCTTCTTTGAATTGGATCTCAAAATTACCATGGGATAGGAAAGGAAAAAACACACAAAAATACACACATAACTAGGACGGGGAGCCTAGGGTTAAAAAGGACACCAAACAAAAATCGAAAGAGAGGGCTCTTCAATAAATTGAACACAAGAACATCATCACTTAATAGGGGGAAAGAAAACCGCACTATGAAGCACATAAATAAGACCCAAGAAAAATATAAACTTTAAGCACACCCTTACGAAGGATAAAAAATTAAAGTTCTCCCACCCCATAGTTTTGAAAAGGGAAAAGAGGTAGGTTTTATTAAAAATAAAACTAAAAATTAGGAAAGCAATCTCTTATGTGATGAGGGTGGGCATGGAAATTCTTGATTGAGAAGAATGGACATAAGGAATATGAAAGCCACCCATATGAATGAGTCATTATATAGGTGGTTTATAAAGATTATATGATTTATGTTAATATTCATTATTTTAAGTAGAACATTGAAGATAAGGTAACCAGATGGTTCAAGTCATGATGCCACGTGGAAAGATTGGAAGACAACTGCAGCTTTGAAACCGTATGGCGCAGAAAAGGCATGGAAAGATGGAGATGACAGAGACGTTGGCTAGATGTGAGGATTCAAGAATGCGGAGGAGCTGGAGCCATATGCGTATTAGGGATGATGCAGGGAGAGCCCAAAGAATGGCGGAGAAATGAGAGGATACAAGTTGTTGTATGAGAAGTCCAAGTTGGAGAGAGAGGAAGAGGAAAGGATAGTGGAGCAAGACGGGTGGAAGGAAGACTCTGGCTATTCCAAACGGCAACGCGCTAGGCGTCCAGGAGGACGAACTCGCCATCATCTTTGATGGCAGTCGAGGCAGGCGACGGGTGTTTGTGATGTGGCAGTGGTCATGCATTCTGTCGCACTTCAACTGCACGGCCCAAATGGGCCCCAATTCGGGCGACCTGCAGCTCCCGTGGCCGATTGTACATGAGGGTGGTGGACCTATCATGGGAGGTGTAGAGGAAGGTGCTAGAAGGGAGTGGGGAGGCGGTGTTGTACGCGCTGACGAGGTGTTGAAGAAAATAGCCGTCTCTTAATCTCTGTTGAGAGAGAGAGGGATGCACATAAAGGCTACAGAGATGAGAGCTATTATGGTAGCCATGGATTTTGGAAGGTGGAATGATGGGAAGGTTAAAGAGACTGGTGAAAACGAAAGGGTGCCATCTTCTTTGCCCTCCTGCAGCCAATGGAAGGACATCTTCTCTTTCTTTCTTCCAAGAAATTAGCATGCATTGTTGAAGATTTCTGAAACCTTTAATGGATAAACCTCAAAAAACCTTGTTTCTCACAAGCTCCATAGCCACCTCTTTCCCGGCCAGTGCACCAAATGAAGAGCACCCTGCCACGGCACAAATCGAACCACGAACCGGCTAGGTAGAGGCTGCAAATACATTGCTGGCCATGAAAACCTGCAAGAAAACTCTTCTTTCTCACCAAGAACCATGCTCTCCAAACACATAAGAGAGAGACACACAAGAAATTTGACAATTCTTCCATCCTCACCCTCTTCCTCTTCCTCACTCTCCATTAGATCTTGCAATGAAAGCACAAGAGAGGGAAACAAGAACAAGAAAGATGAGAGTTGTGCCAAAATGAGAGAGAGGGAAATGAAGCGTGAAAGGAGAAGATAAAGGAAGAGAGAGGGTGTAACCACCTCAACCTCCCACCTCCTCAAATCACTCGACAAGCCTCCTCCTTTTCTTTTCTTGATATATAAAATTAAATTGCATACATATTGGCTAAGGTCTAAAGACCCTTCAATTTTTGGAATGAGACAAAAGGTGTTTGACCTTCCCTTTTCCTTTCAACATTTTTTAATGTGAGCCTTTTGGACTACACATTTTACATTACTTCATATTTGAAATTTTACAAAGGGGTACAAAAGCAAAGTGTTAGTTTGCAAAGGATGTTTCCATGTTTAGCACATTTTGATGCCTTTATTTGCACTGATTTTCCTGGTCATCATTTCCTCCCATGCTTAAGTGTGAAGCGTCCCCGCGAACAAAATTGAAGAAGAACCACAATCAGCTCTTGCAAAAATCTTCATCTTCATCTTCGGTTGTCAATCTTCATTTCTTTTCTTCAATCTTCTTTGAATTGGATCTCAAAATTACCATGGGATAGGAAAGGAAAAAACACACAAAAATACACACATAACTAGGACGGGGAGCCTAGGGTTAAAAAGGACACCAAACAAAAATCGAAAGAGAGGGCTCTTCAATAAATTGAACACAAGAACATCATCACTTAATAGGGGGAAAGAAAACCGCACTATGAAGCACATAAATAAGACCCAAGAAAAATATAAACTTTAAGCACACCCTTACGAAGGATAAAAAATTAAAGTTCTCCCACCCCATATTTTTGAAAAGGGAAAAGAGGTAGGTTTTATTAAAAATAAAACTAAAAATTAGGAAAGCAATCTCTTATGTGATGAGGGTGGGCATGGAAATTCTTGATTGAGAAGAATGGACATAAGGAAGATGAAAGCCACCCATATGAATGAGTCATTATATAGGTGGTTTATTAAGATTATATGATTTATGTTAATATTCATTATTTTAAGTAGAACATTGAAGATAAGGTAACCAGATGGTTCAAGTCATGATGCCACGTGGAAAGATTGGAAGACAACTGCAGCTTTGAAACCGTATGGCGCAGAAAAGGCATGAAAAGATGGAGATGACAGAGACGTTGGCTAGATGTGAGGATTCAAGAATGCGGAGGAGCTGGAGCCATATGCGTATTAGGGATGATGCAGGGAGAGCCCAAAGAATGGCGGAGAAATCAGAGGATACAAGTTGCTGTATGAGAAGTCCAAGTTGGAGGGAGAGGAAGAGGAAAGGATAGTGGAGCAAGACGGGTGGAAGGAAGACTCTGGCTATTCCAAACGGCAACGCGCTAGGCGTCCAGGAGGACGAACTCGCCATCATCTTTGATGGCAGTCGAGGCAGGCGACGGGTGTTTGTGATGTGGCAGTGGTCATGCATTCTGTCGCACTTCAACTGCACGGCCCAAATGGGCCCCAATTCGGGCGACCTGCAGCTCCTGTGGCCGATTGTACATGAGGGTGGTGGACCTATCACGGGAGGTGTAGAGGAAGGTGCTAGAAGGGAGTGGGGAGGCGGTGTTGTACGGGGTGATGAGGTGTTGAAGAAAATAGCCGTCTCTTAATCTCTGTTGAGAGAGAGAGGGATGCACATAAAGGCTACAGAGATGAGAGCTATTATGGTAGCCATGAATTTTGGAAGGTGGAATGATGGGAAGGTTAAAGAGATTGGTGAAAACGAAAGGGTGCCGTCTTCTTTGCCCTCCTGCAGCCAATGGAAGGACATCTTCTCTTTCTTTCTTCCAAGAAATTAGCATGCATTGTTGAAGATTTCTAAAACCTTTAATGGATAAACCTCAAAAAACCTTGTTTCTCACAAGCTCCATAGCCACCTCTTTCCCGGCCAGTGCACCAAATGAAGAGCACCCTGCCACGGCACAAATCGAACCACGAACCGGCTAGGTAGAGGCTGCAAATACATTGCTGGCCATGAAAACCTGCAAGAAAACTCTTCTTTCTCACCAAGAACCATGCTCTCCAAACACATAAGAGAGAGACACACAAGAAATTTGACAATTCTTCCATCCTCACCCTCTTCCTCTTCCTCACTCTCCATTAGATCTTGCAATGAAAGCACAAGAGAGGGAAACAAGAACAAGAAAGATGAGAGTTGTGCCAAAATGAGAGAGAGGGAAATGAAGCGTGAAAGGAGAAGATAAAGGAAGAGAGAGGGTGTAACCACCTCAACCTCCCACCTCCTCAAATCACCCGACAAGCCTCCTCCTTTTCTTTTCTTGATATATAAAATTAAATTGCATACATATTGGCTAAGGTCTAAAGACCCTTCAATTTTTGGAATGAGACAAAAGGTGTTTGACCTTCCCTTTTCCTTTCAACATTTTTTAATGTGAGCCTTTTGGACTACACATTTTACATTACTTCATATTTGAAATTTTACAAAGGGGTACAAAAGCAAAGTGTTAGTTTGCAAAGGATGTTTCCATGTTTAGCACATTTTGATGCCTTTATTTGCACTGATTTCCTGGTCATCATTTCCTCCCATGCTTAAGTGTGAAGCGTCCCCGCGAACAAAATTGAAGAAGAACCACAATCAGCTCTTGCAAAAATCTTCATCTTCATCTTCGGTTGTCAATCTTCATTTCTTTTCTTCAATCTTCTTTGAATTGGATCTCAAAATTACCATGGGATAGGAAAGGAAAAAACACACAAAAATACACACATAACTAGGACGGGGAGCCTAGGGTTAAAAAGGACACCAAACAAAAATCGAAAGAGAGGGCTCTTCAATAAATTGAACACAAGAACATCATCACTTAATAGGGGGAAAGAAAACCGCACTATGAAGCACATAAATAAGACCCAAGAAAAATATAAACTTTAAGCACACCCTTACGAAGGATAAAAAATTAAAGTTCTCCCACCCCATATTTTTGAAAAGGGAAAAGAGGTAGGTTTTATTAAAAATAAAACTAAAAATTAGGAAAGCAATCTCTTATGTGATGAGGGTGGGCATGGAAATTCTTGATTGAGAAGAATGGACATAAGGAAGATGAAAGCCACCCATATGAATGAGTCATTATATAGGTGGTTTATTAAGATTATATGATTTATGTTAATATTCATTATTTTAAGTAGAACATTGAAGATAAGGTAACCAGATGGTTCAAGTCATGATGCCACGTGGAAAGATTGGAAGACAACTGCAGCTTTGAAACCGTATGGCGCAGAAAAGGCATGGAAAGATGGAGATGACAGAGACGTTGGCTAGATGTGAGGATTCAAGAATGCGGAGGAGCTGGAGCCATATGCATATTAGGGATGATGCAGGGAGAGCCCAAAGAATGGCGGAGAAATCAGAGGATACAAGTTGCTGTATGCGAAGTCCAAGTTGGAGGGAGAGGAAGAGGAAAGGATAGTGGAGCAAGACGGGTGGAAGGAAGACTCTGGCTATTCCAAACGGCAACGCGCTAGGCGTCCAAGAGGACGAACTCGCCATCATCTTTGATGGCAGTCGAGGCAGGCGACGGGTGTTTGTGATGTGGCAGTGGTCATGCATTCTGTCGCACTTCAACTGCACGGCCCAAATGGGCCCCAATTCGGGCGACCTGCAGCTCCCGTGGCCGATTGTACATGAGGGTGGTGGACCTATCACGGGAGGTGTAGAGGAAGGTGCTAGAAGGGAGTGGGGAGGCGGTGTTGTACGGGGTGATGAGGTGTTGAAGAAAATAGCCGTCTCTTAATCTCTGTTGAGAGAGAGAGGGATGCACATAAAGGCTACAGAGATGAGAGCTATTATGGTAGCCATGGATTTTGGAAGGTGGAATGATGGGAAGGTTAAAGAGACTGGTGAAAACAAAAGGGTGCCATCTTCTTTGCCCTCCTGCAGCCAATGGAAGGACATCTTCTCTTTCTTTCTTCCAAGAAATTAGCATGCATTGTTGAAGATTTCTGAAACCTTTAATGGATAAACCTCAAAAAACCTTGTTTCTCACAAGCTCCATAGCCACCTCTTTCCCGGCCAGTGCACCAAATGAAGAGCACCCTGCCACGGCACAAATCGAACCACGAACCGGCTAGGTAGAGGCTGCAAATACATTGCTGGCCATGAAAACCTGCAAGAAAACTCTTCTTTCTCACCAAGAACCATGCTCTCCAAACACATAAGAGAGAGACACACAAGAAATTTGACAATTCTTCCATCCTCACCCTCTTCCTCTTCCTCACTCTCCATTAGATCTTGCAATGAAAGCACAAGAGAGGGAAACAAGAACAAGAAAGATGAGAGTTGTGCCAAAATGAGAGAGAGGGAAATGAAGCGTGAAAGGAGAAGATAAAGGAAGAGAGAGGGTGTAACCACCTCAACCTCCCACCTCCTCAAATCACCCGACAAGCCTCCTCCTTTTCTTTTCTTGATATATAAAATTAAATTGCATACATATTGGCTAAGGTCTAAAGACCCTTCAATTTTTGGGATGAGACAAAAGGTGTTTGACCTTCCCTTTTCCTTTCAACATTTTTTAATGTGAGCCTTTTGGACTACACATTTTACATTACTTCATATTTGAAATTTTACAAAGGGGTACAAAAGCAAAGTGTTAGTTTGCAAAGGATGTTTCCATGTTTAGCACATTTTGATGCCTTTATTTGCACTGATTTCCTGGTCATCAGTGTGGGAGAGAGAGAGAGAGAGAGAGAGAGAGAGAGAGAGAGAGAGAGAGAGAGAGAGAGATGCATATATGTAAAAGCAACCCTATAAATGTAGAAACCACCATAAAGTACATTGTGCTTTCAAAGTGGTATCCACCACACAAAAAGCATGACACCTTGACCTAACTATGGAAAAGATCATAGAGCACATTGCTCTCTAACATACATACACAAACACTTTTATTTAGTCTCCCTTTCTTCATTCCTAAGTCTAGGGAAGTCTTTATGTCAACCTCAAACTTGAAAACAAAATAAAAATCTTATCAACCAAGGCCTAAATTGGAATGGTTGCCTAATTTTGCAAATGAAAATGAAAATCTCGAGTGATTTTTCATTTTATACAAGCTAATGATTTTACAGGGATGTCTGTACACATTTATAGGTCAAACTTAAGATAGACCAAGTGTTTGAACCACCTCAACATGGCATTTTATTTACAAATATGTAGTGTAAAGCTTAAAATAGATAAACTTTTGAATCATCTCAAGGCAAAAGGTGCCCTTGATAGGGAGAGCATTTAAACCCTATTTTCAATCACGCTTCCCATATAAACTTTGTAGGTTTAGATATATCTTGTGCCACTTGAGAAAGCAAAGCTATTCACTTGAAATAGGTATCAAGCATGGGTAGCAAGAAAGTTGATCCCATGTCCATGAAAAACTAAGATTTAGTGGCAAGGAATTGCTAAATGTGAAAAAAAAACCTTGAATTTTTTTGTGACATACTTTTAATTTCACAAATCAAGGTCACCTTATAATGCATACGAATGTGTAGAATCTAAGGAAAGACTTACAATTTGCCCATGTTAGATATTTTTTATGTCTCCTAAATTTTTTTCAATGAATAATGAGGTGACCTAGTCGGGGGTTCAAACCCAAGGTATGAATTTTGAAATGTCAATGTGGTGAGGTAATTCCAAACCTAAGGTGGAATTGTCAACTTCAAAAGTAGTGTTCATGAAAAGTGAGGTTTAATGTCAAGTTGCTTGTTCAATTTATAAAAAGTTTTGATGAAGTCTAATTCTAAATTCTAGGGTCATTTTAGTGTTGTCATGACCAAAAAACCTCTCAAAGCTAAGAAAAAACTTGCAAGCTCTAGAATCTCAAAAAAAAAAAAAACTAAAAATGGCTTTATCCATTCAAAAGGTATGAAACTGTTTGACCTTTTTGTTAATTTGTTCACATGATAGCAACCCTTACTATAATTTTCTAGCAACATGAGTTTTTTATAAAAATATTATTTTTTTTAAATATAAAAAACATTAATTTTTACCAATAATTAAAAAAATTCAAATTTATCTCGATAGTAAACCTGTTGATTTTTTCAACATTTTAGTTATGAAGCTAATGTCCATTACCTTTTCTCCACAAGAGGAGGCATTTCAATCTCTTGATGTCTTCCATGGGATAGGAAGAAAGGTTTTTCATGAACATTTTCAATTTGTGTGAACAGCGTGAAAAGCCTAAGGTGATGTCCAATGGAAGAAAAAGTTATTCATGCACATTCTGAATGTGAAAAGCCTGAGATGAGGTCCCAGTGGGAAAACAGTTTTTCAAGAGCAGTCTCAATTTGAGGAATGCAAAGCCTAAGGTGATGATGTCACAGGTGGTGGAATATTCTCCTCTTCTCTGGTAAGGACAACGAGGGATGATGGAGAGGAGCTGGAAAGGCTCCCGAGTCCCCAACGCGGCGGGAAAGGCAGGGATATGGGGAGGATCTTGAGTCAAACCATACCCAGACTCCGAGTACGTGAGGCTCTCGAGTCTGCAAGATTTGACGGTATTTGTGAACAGCTACGACTCTTGTGGACAGCTAAGGCTCCTGGTCGCCAGCCTGCTAGAACTCTTGTTTCCCAGGCTGGCGCAGCCAACGCTCTCTCCCTCCCTCACACGTATACACGCGTGCCTCTCATCGTACCCCCCCACTCCTCTCCCGCCCTTTCACCCACCTTCAGTCACCCTTTGCCCTCCAACTTGTATCTCTCGCTGTCCTAGTACAACCCACGCCCCCACCCCCACCCCCCATACCTCTCACCAACGTTATTCAAAGGTGTCCCCTATGCAAAACTTATGGTAGTAGCTCTCTCCTTTCCTTTGTGTGAGAAATTGTTTGTCACAGACATCATTCTCCATGTTCATCCACTAGATACATTGCTATCAAGCGTGCTTTTTGACTAGGCCTTGACTTACAAACTTTCACAGGCAAGCCAATTATGCAAAAGGTCCACAAGTTAGTTTCTTGAAGGGTTATAAAAATTCTTGGAGGTATTTTCCATGTGAAAAAGATCCAAATTGTGGATAAAGCATTCCCTTAGTTATGCATGATGAATTTAGAGAGGAAAAATGTCCATTGGATAGAAGGTTAAGAAAGCTTCCAAAAAATGCAATCAAGGACTATATTGTTCACTATTCAGGGAATTGCTTTTGTATGTGAAACTCGTGCTCCCTAAGTCCATTGCTTGTGTTACTTGATAAGTTTAAGTACGATACCTTTTCATTTCTAATTTGAAGTATTTGTCAAAGGGCCTACATATTCAATATGAATTTTTGGTGAAAAAGGACCCACTTCCCTAATGATATCAATCTTTAGAGAAAGGTAACCAATTGAGTGTGGATAAAAGCTTTCCCTTCGTTATGCACAATGAATATAGAGAGGAACAAAGTCTATTGGATAGAAGGTTAAGAAAGCTTCCAGAAAATGTAGGCAAGGAGTCCATCAAAGATTCACAATTGAAGGGCTTGCTTTTCTATGTGAAACTCATGCACCCCCAAGCCCATTACATGCGCAATAGTCCACCTCACAAGTTTAAGTACGATACCTTTCATTTTCTAGCTTGAACTATTTGTCAAAGGGCCTACAAACTCAATATGACTTTTTGGTGAAAAAGTGTAAAGTTTCATCAGGAACATGGCTTCGACAACTAGTTAGTCCAAGATGTTATGTTGAGGAAGATGTATTCTTGGAAATCATCATATAGAATAATCATCATTTTGATGTTCATCTAGATATCGTGTATATATCAAATGGTTTCCCTAAAGATCATGACATCATGTGAATGGGCATCTTCTTCAGGAAAGTATCAACATGAAAATTATCATGATAAATAGAAATTATATTAATGGCCCTCTAGATAAGATTGTCAAGCATTTATCAAAGAGCTTACTCTAAGAATCATGATTTCATATGAATGGACTTGCAAATATTCATCAAAGAAGTTATCTCTAAGGATCATGACATCACATGAATAACTTGTAAATATGAATATCCTATGCACAATTAGAACTTATACCTACTTTTCAAGTATTTTATATGTATGTGGTAGAGAAGGTAACAAAATATCTCCTTAAAAATAATTTAAATTTGCATAGTATCACTCTCTAGAAATGCCATGGAAAGATGAGAAATGGAAAATACAAGCTTTGTAGGCATATAACTCTCGAATTTTTCTTTGATAAGCACATTCTACAATGAGTGGCTTGAGCTTGACAATTAATTTTGTTTAAGTTAATTTACTAGTGCTCAAGTGTTGAGAATGCATCTAAGAATGGTGGCACACATACAATGCGAACTACAATATGTATCTTAGATCAATATAAGGCCATGGACATAACATCACTTTCTTTGGTCCTAACATTGTATGATGGTTGACCTAATTCAAGTGATGTATTATGTGTAGAATGTAGATCAAAGTGGTCATATGTAATGGTTTCCTCTTTGAGCACATACCTTGAAAAACTTATCACAATTTGATAGCAAAGTCCTCAATTTAAGGGGTAGCTTTTCAAATACTTTGACATATTTCCTTAAAATTTTTTATAGATATGCATAGTTCTATCCTATGCAATGGTAGTTTTAGGTGATGATAACCTAATTACATGATACGAATACATGAAACAATCTCCATCCATGCCAAAGATGGGCACACTTCCTTTTAGCATCGTGTGTTTAGGCCCAGTCTTCTACAATTATGACAAGTTGTTTCCTTACTTTTTCTTTTTCAAAATGCAAAAATAGAATTAAATTGTTGGAAGGAAATTACTCTAGCGATAGCCAATCCAATGCCATTGATTTGGCAATGCCGATTATGAGAACAAGAAGGTGCTCCTTATGGACAATGGGAAGAAAAGAGTCCTTTAAGCACCTCTTGCATTCTCCCTATCTATGCTTTCCAAGAAATACATAAATTATTCTTTGTTAGATAATTTCTTTTGTTTTATTTGCAAGCATCCTAGGGAACTCAAGTTTTTATTGGTTTAAGGATACCTATCAAGATAAGGATTCTTTAAATGCTTCAAATGCTTTGGATGTGGTTTCTTGTTGAATGCTAAAATGACTAGATTTTTTGGTTGATTTTTGTTATTTTTGAGGCCTGAATGGTTGATTTTTTGTGGATTTTGAGTGATGTTTGGTTACTTTAGAAGCGTTTGAGAGTGTTTTGGATTATATTGATTATGTTTTGGAAGTTCATGATGATTCTCAATAGAAATATGAGGTTCTGTGATATTCTGATTGGTTCTGATACCTTTTGTTTAGCTTCTGTTTTGTTTTGATTTTCTTCTATATGAAGCATGGATTGATGATGATTGATGAAGGTTAAGGTCTTTTGAAAGCTCATTTAATAGTTTTTGATAGTTTTGAATGGTTTTGTTATGAGGTTTTGATGTTTTCTGTTGACCTTTTGTAATCCTCTGTTGAGCTTCTGTAGAGCCTCTGTTCTTCCTGCTCTGTTCCTGTTTTGTTCTGTTCTGTATGCTTCTATAAGTGTTCTGTGGAATGTATGTGTGATTCTGGGAAATTTTTCTAGCCTTGGAAAGAGGTGAATGTAAGTTCAAAATAGCTCAAGGAAATGGAAGAAGTAGCTGTTGAAGACTCAAGAGAAGAGTGGAGTGAAGTGACAGTGTTGAGCTATGAAGAGTCATTGTAGTGGCTCTGATAACCTTTCATATCAGACACACCTCTTGGAAGGGGCATCCACGACCTAAGAAGGATTATTATGAGTGTTTATTGAGTATTCTAGTGAGTAGATGATGTACTTTTGATTGAGAGAGAAAGAGAGAGTCAGAGATAGCCAATTCTATGAAAAACAATGTATCTACTTATGAGAGATTGTGAGAGAAAACTATGAAGACAATGAAGATGTAATGAAAGAGACCTAACTGTCCTAACTAAGGGGAAGGAGAGAGAGAAGGACTGTAGGAGAAGAGGGAGAGGAGAGAGAAAGGCAAGAAGAAGAGAGAGAAAGAGGGAAAAATGAAGAAGAAGCGGAGGAAGAAGAAGAACCATGGAAGCTTGAGAAGGTGAAAAGAGAGTTTCTTGATAATTTCTGTGATCCTCAAAATACCCTCTTACACCTTATATACTGTCAGCGTGACTGGTACATTCCCATGCCATGTTCCCGTGATCCCCATTCATTACAAACCATCCTGTCTCATTAATTTTTTGTCCTAAAAAATAAGGAATGTAGTCATGGACTGTAAGGGTGTGCTGTAGGATATCAGCCATAACTTTGTGTGAGGAACTCCGAATGGGACAGTTGAGGTCTCGTTATGGAGCCCATGAGATGTACTTTCAGCCCATGTGGGTGGGGCAGGGCTGCAATCAGGTCAGAACTAAAACTATTACAAAATAGAGGGCTGTCCAGGAATTACTAGTGTGCTATCCCAGATGGTATGGATGGAGAAAAACATCCATAACTTCCACTAGGGAACTCCGATCGGGGCAAGTAAGGTGTTGCCATGGAGCCCACGAGGTGTACTTTCAGTCCATGTATGGAAGATGGGGTTGAAAATGGACCAGGACCAAAACTGGTGCAAAACATGTGGCTGTCCAGATGTAGAATGTAGTCCAAAACAAGTGTCATGGTTAAGTTCTAGCCAATACGGCCTCCTTGAGGTGTGGAAATTCATCCAAAATAGATGCTGGGTGCTAAGAGACTTCCTCTATTGGTAGGCCTTGCCATTTGATCAGGTATTCATGTATGAAACGGGTGCGGAGTTGCTTAGAATCCGGTGACAACTAGGATTTTGGCACATACCGGAGGATGTGCAGGTTCAGAGGGGGTGGATGTCGTGATGTTATGAGGACATAGGTGAAAATGTATGGAATGTATCATCATCCGACATCTCTATTGATCTAGAGAGTCAATGTGATCTGAGCCATTTATGGGTGGTAGCTCCTCTACATGATCTTTGGGAGTGCCAATGAAAGGCTTCAATTGGCTCACATGGAAGACATCATGGATCTTAGTAGTGGGAGGGAGTTGGAGATGGTAAGCCAAGTCCCCGACCTTCTTAATGATTTTGTAGAGCCCATAGTAACAGTGTGACAACTTGTTGCAAGAACCATCCTTTAGTGTAGCATAACGGGACTTGGGGACCTTGAGGAGTACCAATTCACCCTCTTGAAAGTCAAGGGGTCTTCTTTTTGCATTAGCATGGAGCTTCATGTGCTCTTGAGCCCTTTTGAGGTTTACCTTGCATTGTTGAAGTAAAGCTTGCATGCGGTCCAACTCTTCTTTTCCAAGGGGGTTGAGCTTTTCATTGAAGATCACGGTAGGAAGGGGCACCCGATAACCATACAATGCTTCGAAGGGAGAGACTCCAATGCTCGAATGAGTGGAGTTGTTGTAAGAAAATTCAGCCAAGTGCAGCCATACATCCCAAGAATTCTACACGTCATGACAAAAATGTCACAAATAGGTTTCAAGCCACTTATTGACTCTCTCGGTCTGCCCATCACTTTGGGGATGATAGGCTAGATGGAGCCAATTTGGTCCCCATGGAGCTGAAAATTGTCTGCCAAAACTGACTCATAAATTTGGTGTCCCGGTCATGTACTATGACGTGGGGTAAGCCATGCAACTTAAAAACATAGTCCATAAACTAAGTGGCAACTTGAGATGCTGTAAACTTGGATTTTGTAGGGGTGAAATGGGCTACTTTAGTGAGTCGGTCAACTACCACATATATACTATCCCAACCCTTCTTGGTTGTAGGTAAACCAGTGATGAGATCCATGGTAATGTGGGTCCATTTTCCTTCAGGGATAGGTAAGGGCTGCAAAAATCCACCCAGTTTAAGAGTGCTATCTTTATTTTGTTGACAAGGCACACATCTAGACACAAAGTCTTTAACATTCCGTCATAGGCCTTTCCAATGGAAGCTTTTTGAAACTCGATCATATGTTTTGAAGACCCCTAAGTGGCTAGCAATCGGTGAAGAATGCATCTCTTCAAGGATCCTTTGGGTGAAAGGAGAGGCATGGGGAATCACAATACGGCCATGGATTCAAATGAGGCCATTGTGGAGCTGATATTGGGAGTTGTCATCCATGACACCTTGCTGTAATTTCTAGAAAAGAGGGCTCAATTCAGCATCAAGCAAGTATGCCTCTTGGAGCTCTTCAATCCAATCATGGTGGAGTTCAGTGATGGATGAAACCTTGCATGTCCACATGCGAGAGAGTGCATCAGCCACTACATTGTCCTTGCCATGGGTGTGGGTAATCTCAAAGTCATAGTTTTCTAGGGTAGCCACCCATCTACGTTGTTTGGGAGTGAGGTTGGGCTGAGTCAAGAAGTATTTGAGCACACAATGGTCACTTTTCACCTTAAATCTACTGCCATACAAGTAGTGATGCCACTTTTTGATAGCATGAATGACTGCCAACATCTTCTGATCACATAGACATGTAACTTTCTCTCTTTATCATCCAATTTTCGGCTCTTAAATGCTATTATGCCGTGTTCTTGCAGCAAGATTGCACCAATACCCTGTCCACTAGCATCACACTAGATGGTAAAATCCTTTGAAAAGTGGGGGCATACGAGGATGGGGGCTGAAGTGAGCAAGTCCTTCAGCTGCTGAAAACTGTGGTCAGCCAATTCATCCCATAGGAAAGCCTCTTTTTTCAGCCTATCTGTTAACCGGGCTGCAATTGTGGCATAATGGCGAATAAATCTCCGATAAAAAGAGGAGAGGCCAAGAAAACCACGCAAGAAGGTGGGGGTGGGCCATTCCCGGACGCATTGCAATTTCTTAGGATCAGCTTGGATGCCTTTTTCACTAACAATGTGTCCCAAGTACTCAACCTTTGTTTGCATGAAGACACACTTGCTTTCTTTGGCAAATAGCCGGTGCTCTCTTAGTACATAAAAAATTTGCCTGACATGCTTCAGATGCTCATGCAGTGACTTGCTGTAAATGAGTATATCATCAAAGAATGCCAACACAAACTGGAAAAGCCATGGCTACAATATTTTGCTCATGAAGCTCTGAAATGTGGCGGGTGCATTAGTGAGCCCAAATGGCATGACAAGGAAATGGTACAAGCCACGGTCAGTTCGAAAGGCTATTTTGACTTCATCACCCACCCTCATTTTGATTTGGTGGTAACCGGATCCCAAATCAATCTTGGTGAAGTAGCGTGCTCCCTTGAGTTCATCAAGCAAGTCATCAATTTGAGGGATGGGGTATCTATTTTTGACAGTGATCTTATTGAGATCATGGTAGTAAATGCACAACCGAAAGGATCCGTCCTTTTTCTTAACCAATAGAACTAGAGAGGCATAAGGGGAAGAGCTAGGCTCTATAAATCCCATTTTAGTGAGCTCCTTGACTTGCTTTGCTATTTCCTCTCTCTCACATTTAGAGAGTCGATATGGGGGTTTATTGATGTGCTTGGCATGGGGCTTCAAGTCAATCGGGTGGTCCACCGATCTCTGAGGGGGGAAGGGTAGTGGGGGGCTGAAATAGGTCCTCATATTCGGCCAAAAGTGCTTTTAGTGCTACATTTTTCTTCCCCAAAGTGTGTTGGTCATCATTATCCTTATGTAAATGCAAGACAAAGATTTGGGAGCGTTTCTTGAATTCCTTTTTGAGTTGTCTTGCTGTTATAAGTTGAAAATCTACAACTTCTTTGATTCCCTCCAAGTGTACAAGTTGCCCATGCATTACAAACTCCATATACAGCTAAGAGAAGTTCATAGAGATTTTTCCCAACTACTGAAGCCAATCACATCCCAAAACAACATCCACGGGGCCCATATCAAGGGTAATTAAGTCCACCTTTGCTGTGTAATTTTCGGCCAGCATAAGAGACACTTATGTGCATACATGGGAGCTCACTTTCTCATTTACATTGGCCACCTGAACCCGAAGAGGTTGCTGTAATTCAGTGGGAACACATGTCAAACGGCCAAGAGTCGATTTATTCACAAAACTGTGCGTGCTGCCACTATCTATGAGGATGTATACACTCTTGCCATCAATGTTACCATGTACTCGTAGGGTGTTCGGGCTCTTAGAGCTGGTCCATGCATCCATGGAGATCAATCAAGATAATATAGTGGTGAATGAGGGGTGCCAAGGGTCATTCCCAAGCATGTCATCAATGAGGCAGCCACCGGGGTCAAAAGAGAACCCGTCCGATGAGTCATAAAACTGATCGATATCAATATCCTCTTTATATTCAGCATTTTTAGCAAGTGTCATCATGGGAGAGCTGTCATGCAAGTCCTCTTCTAACCTGTCACTATCTTCTAGCACATACATGCTATTAAACTTGACAATGGTGTTCTTAAAGGGGAATTTGGATGCATGATGAGTCATGTACTTATCCTTGCATTTAAAGCACAAGCCTTTGGCTTTTCTATCCTTGACAACTTTAGGAGGAACGAATTTTTGACCGTTAGGACTGAAGCCATTCCTTGTCTTATTTTCAGCATACTTTGGGTCACTTTTGGAGGGTGGTGCTGTCCCAAAACTGCCATATTTCCTTTCAGCATTAAAAGTTGCCTGATAGGGGGTTGCCCCTGAGTGTGCAAATAGCTTCCCTTACTACGAGGGGTTACTTGATAGGGGGGAGTTACTTGATACGGGTGCCAAGGATAGATTCCCCTGAGTGTGCAAATAGCAAAGATTCCCCTGAGTGTGCAAATAGCTTCCGTTACTACGGGGCAGTTGGGGTGCCAAGGATGGACTTGAAGGATTCGTAATGGGGGAGGGAAGGAGGGGCTCATCATGTCGAGTGGAAGGCTCACCCGTCTCATAAGTGCTATGGGGAATGCCATGGGTACCATGGAGACCTTGTGGGCTACACCTAGTCTCCAAGGGGGGAGGGCGGTTAGCCTCATGGGGAGGGACATACTCCTTGGGTCGATCCGAGGGAGGGCAATGGCAGGGATGAGGGCACCCATGCGCTCTATGAGTAAGTCCATCTTGGCCATCACCTTGGAATGACAGTGATCTTGGCGGTTTTCCATCTCCCTGTGGCATTGCTCCATCTCTCGATGTCGTTCAGCATGATGGGTCTCATGTTGGCATAAGGTTTGGTTGAGCAGAGATAAGCGGTCTATCTCGGGGGCACCCTCTTCAAACATGTCTTCGTGATCCTCCTGGGCTGAGCTAGGGTCATTCATTGAGGCACGGGAGTCCCTTATTTCACGCTGAAAGTCCTCCTTGGCCTTTGCTTTACCCTTGTGGCCTGCCATCCCAAGTGCAGTCCACCAGACCCCTTGTTACAGAAATGATGATGTCTTGAGCTAGAAAGCTTCGATCGCTAAAATTTTTGATTAAAATGAAAGCCCTCAATCCCCTCTATGAGGCTATGTAAAAATATCTCTGACAGTAAATGATCAGGGCTTTGTTGTAATCACTTTTTGTGGGCTGACTATGTAGGACTACTACCTGTCCGGCAGTACCTCTGGGCACAAAACTGAGTGTATCTCCCAAACTGTAGGGCGGAATAGGGAGATTTTTAGTTCACATCAAATGGAAGGATGCCCTCTTTGAATCAAGCTATAAACCCCATGCTTAGTCACACAAGAAGGCTTTGCTATAATCACCTTTTGCAGGCTGACTGTGTAGGACTGCTACCTGTCCCACAGTACATCTGAGCACAAAACTGAGTGTATCTCCCAAACTAAGGCAGAATGGGGAGGTTTTTAGTTCAGATCGAAGGGAAGGATGCCCTCTTCGAATCAAGCTATAGAGCCCGCATTCAATCACACAAGAAGGCTTTGGTGTAATCAACTTTTGCGGGCTGACTGTGTAGGACTGACTATCTGCAATACCCTGCAAAGACTCCCTCAAGGAGCATACCTTATCCCAATGGTGAGGGTCTTATCCCGACATCCAGGGCCTCAACGGTGGCTCTCAATGCCACATAGAGCCATGCATCCTTTGCATCCGTAGTTCATTGCTGAGACCATTTCCATAACTGCATACCCTGCCCTTCTTGCATTGCATCCACCATACATTTCCAAGTGATACATGACATTACCAATGCAATGTAGAGGGCTGTAGGCTCAAATTATCAGGGCTCAGGCTATTCCATCAAATGTACCTACACATGCAATAATTCTTGGGCTCCAGAGGATCACCGAGAGGTGGGAAAAGTTCCCCCCGGGCCACGTTGTGCACCCCTTCAGGGTCTTTGAAGGCAATGGGAGGTCACCCCTCTTTTGTCTTGCCAGCTCGCCTAGCATCGGGCTTTTCCTCACCCGAAATATACATGGTAGACATTTATTAATTAAACACCCAACATGAGATGCATTTCAGGAATCAAAATTTTGGGCTTTTCACGAAGTGCATGGAATTGGAATGGGGAATATGGATAGAGAGCTTACCGACAGTGACTCACTGCCTACTCACCCTTATATAATGGATTTTTAAAAATCAACTCTTGGCTCAGCCAATTCACAAGAAGCCAAATGTGTTATGGGTAAGCAAAATTATAATCTCAATGAAGCTTCAGCATGAGTAAAATCCATTCCAATGCCATAAGATCAAAGGGAAATGACTGGGATTAATATTCAGCGTGCATACAATGTGTGGGACTCCTATTATCTACTTGGACTCATACATTCTCTCAAACAAGTGGATAGGATTAAACAAGAGGCTTAAACGGAGAGAATGAGAGCCAAGAATCGGTTACCTTAAGTCTTTTGGAGAAGAAGGCAACCACTAATGCCACTTCAATCCTTCATGGGAGCTCCAATTTGATCCTGCATGCTCCATAGCTCCAAAATGGTTGTGCTCCGTCAAGAAAGGGTGAAGTCAAGCTTGGGGAAGGATGGCTCAAGACCTTCCCATGAAGAGCTCTTGTTGAAATTGAAGTTCTACTCCCATAGCCATGGCTGCCCACAAGTGCATGTCTTCAAATCTTGCTTCTAATCTTCTTCCTGTGCTTCTTGATGGCTGAAATCTTGAGCTAGGCTTGAAGAGGGACTCCCGGGGACCAAGAAAAGACCAAAATCTTCAACATTTTTGAGCTTGATGCCAAGGTTCCATGGCTGCCATGGACTGCACCAGATCAGGGTTTCTTGAAGTGGAAAGGGGAGTCCAAGAGCTGAGGAGGAAGCCTTCAATGCTACCCAAGAGACTTACCAAGAGCCAGGAGTGAGATCAGTGAGGAGAGGAGGGCTCGGGGGGCTGTCCAACAGGCCAGGAAGCAGCCCGTTTTTTGCGCCACAAATTTTGGGGCTGCTCCTGGAGGGTTGGGGATGACCACCCAGCTCAGTCCTGATTATCAATGGCTCCTGAGCTTCAAAAGATGAAAGGGAAAAGCTGATGCTTCATGGAAGAAGGGGGGAGCAAGATTTGGGGTTGGTTTCCTCCATGGGAGCTTGCAGGCAGCTTGTGGAAGGAGGAGAGAGAAGGTATTCTTGAAAAGTAACTGAGCCTTTGGCCTTCTCTAACTGTGCTACCCTCCATTTTTCCCAAAACCCTCAAGAAACTTGCATGAAAATTAGTGACGGCCTGTCAAATTAGTCTGCCTGCCTCCAGATGTGTCCATGGTTCTTGGGAAAGCTCCAAGAAAGTCTGCCATAGTCTTCAAGAGGGTTGACAGCCTACCTGAGTACTCCTGTGTACCTATGAAAGAGATTTAACTGGAGTTTTCTAATTGTGGGAAACTGTGAGAGCCCTAAATCTATGGGAAAAGAGAAGGATCAAGGACAAAGCTCTAATACCACTTGTAATGAAAGAGACCTAACTGTCCTAACTAAGGGGAAGGAGAGAGAGAACTGCAGGAGAAGAGGGAGAGGAGAGAAAAAGGCAAGAATAAGAGAGAGAAAGAGGAAAAAAGGAAGACAAAGAGGAAGGAGAAGAAGCTTGAGAAGGTGAAAAGAGAGTTTCTTGATAATTTTTGTGATCCTCAAAATACCCTTTTACACCTTATATACCGTCAGTGGGATTGGTATGTTCCCATGCCATGTTCCCGTGATCCTTGTTCATTACAGGAGATGAATCATATGTTATTATTTCCATTCAAAAGTGTTGTATTCTTTTGTGTTCTTGTTAGTTTTGATGGATTCTTTGAAGATGTTGAAGATTATTGTTGATTCTATCAAATCTGTGGGAGATATCTACTATGATGCTGTGTGAAGATTTGTTCTTTTCCTTGTTGTGGTTCTCTAAGGAATGAAACAAAAGCTTGTTAATGTTATAAGATAGATTTTCTTGCAGTAGAAACCCTTCTTCCTTGGTGTTCCTCTTGGGGCTCCATGTTTTTGGTGCGCAGCCGGGAAAACTTGCCATCAACAAGCATCAAAAGAGGTTGAAAATGAAGGAAATGGCATTGCCAAGAAGAGAAGAACTCAATGGATATTTGCAAAGTTAATTCTTCCATTGAAGAGTTGGAGACTCTCATTACCAAAGCCACATTCTACGAGAAGTTCATCCCACAATGGTGGAAACACATTACCATCATGATGTAGGCTCTATGTGGTGGGCTATTTCCTCTTCCTCTGTTGAAGTAGCAGAAACTTGCATCTTGGTAGCAAATTGTTTGGGAACAAACTGAAGTGCAAAAACAAAGGGAATGACCATCCATGGAACATTTGGCATTGATTGAGAAGTTTCCAAACATCATCAAGTGAGAGATCGTGAAGAAGCTACAGAAGTCGTGGTCAATGGAGGTTCATGAAAACAATAAAGAAAAGAGTTAGAATTTATTCATGGATGCTCAACAGTAGGGCACGTGGGATGCCTAGTGCACTAACAATCTCCTATATGCTCAATTAGCAACTCACCGGAAGTTCATGGATAGAGTATTCCTCACAACATACACTACTGAAACCATCAGAAGCTGGCTTGTCAGGATCAATTAGAGGATGCGATTAGTGACTTCAACTTGGCTGTTGGCTTTGGGATAATAGGGGGTGGACTTGTGATGGTGGATCTTATACAATTCTATCAATTCTTGCATAATCATATTAAGGAAGTCCGTACCGCGGTCACTTACGAGCTCTAGGGGACTGCCAGAATGGGTGATGATGTTCTCGTACAGGAAAAGTCCACGCTATTACCATCATCCCCTTTAGAGCTTTAGCTTCACGCCACTTTGTTACATAGTCTGTAGAGAGACCAAGATGTATCTATTCTACTTTCTTCTGGTTGGTGGATTAATGGGGCCCACGAAATCAATCCCCAACTTCTCGAATGGCTTTAGGGAAAAAATGGGTTGCAAGGGCATGGCATTGGATTTGGTAGGCTTTCCCATTCACTGACAAGAATCACACCATTTGTAGTAATCATAAGCATCGTTATGGAACTATGGAGAAGTCCAATTCTAGAAGAAGTCATAGCCACATGGCTATGCATCCAAAGGCATAGCTAAAAGATAATGTCAAAATTTCTTCATAGCAAATACCATGGCTAGACCCTCTCTCTTTGTTGTGGAATAGTTCATCTTGGTATCCGTGAGTTGTCTGCTAGTAAAGCTCACTGGATAGTCTAGGTTGTGTTCACAAGCTGACACAAAAAAACTCCCATGGCAAACTTCAAAGTGTCAATATATACATGGAAGGTTATGGTCCAATCTAGGGTTCTTAGGATTGGTGTGATTGTTAGAGCCTTTTTCAACTCTTTGTATGCACATTGGCATTCTTGGGTCCATTTTAATACTACTAACAATTTGTAGAGTGGTCTAGCGATTAATGCATAGTTTAACACAAATTGCCGATAGTACCCCATATGTCCTAGAAAGCAATGAACTCCCTTGTAGTTGGTTGGTGGTGGAAGGTTGACAATAGCCTTGACTTTTGAGAAGTCGGTGGTGATGCCGTTCTTGGACACCACCTATCCCCTAGGATGAATCCATGTTTCACCTAGAACTGGCACTTAAGGGGGTTCAATGAGAGATGATACAATCAGCATCATTCAAAGACTGTGTGGAGTTTGTCTACTTGAGTGAACTCACATATCATCAACAAACATTTCTAGCTCGTGCCTAAGCATGTCCTTGAAGATGGCACACATGAGCTATTGGACATGGTTGGTGCATTTTTCAACCTAAAAGGCATGACTATATAAATAAAGATGCCCCACTCGGTAGTGAATGCGGTCTTATGCTTGTCATAAGATGCACTTGCACCTGATTGTAACCTGAGAAGCTATCTAGGAGGCTATAGGCTTCTTTGTCGGCCACTCTCTCGAGCATATGCTTCGTGTATGATAGTGGATAACCATCTCTCTTCATAGAAACATTGACTTTTTTATAATTGATGCACACTTTGATTTTATCATTATTTTTCAGGACAATTACGATGGGCAAAAGTCCATGTGCTCAATTTCATAGATAAATCCATCTTTTAATAGCTTTTTTATCTCCTCCTTAACTCCATAAGCATGCTTGGGATTCATTAGATATGGTCCGCTGCTTGACCGGTGTTGCATCTCTCCTAGTGTCATGGGAATATTATAAGTCACTACACTCAGATCTACCCCTTTTAGCTTGTCGAGGGACCAAGCGAATATGTCCATGTATTCTTGTAGGAGTGTAATGAAATTTACTTCTTCTTTCTCAGTCAAGTCATGAACTATGAAGATAGGTCAAGGCTTCTCCCCTTCCCTAGCTAGGTCAACCTCCTTGACTTTGATAGGGCCTTCTACGGGTTTGTTCACTTATCCTTGCCTCTTAGCACCTACCAAGATCACTATTCTATTGCCCTTCTTGAATTTCGTGAATTTATTTGGTAGATATTGTGGTTTTTTTAGCTCCTTAGCTTTCGACTCCCTAGGTTGTCTCTTTCTCTCCTCCCTCAACTATCAGTGCCTTTGGTGGACTACTTGGTCCCCCTTGGTGTGTTTGGTCTTAGGTGGGGGTTGGGGTATTTTAGGATTGCTATCTAAGCTTATCTCTGACTCTGAATTGAACTCTCCATCTTTGCTAGAAGAGGGAGTCTCTCTTGGTGGTCGTATCCCCGAAGTTGATTCCATTCTGAATAATGGTCTGCTGTGGATGAGCCTGCTCGTTCATGATCAATTGTTCCTAAGTGTTCCAACCATGTGCGATTGCACTCTGTTCGCATGATTCTTCTCTTGATTTTAAAGGTATTTCCCTTCCGCGGTTTGGAATTTACTCATATTTTCTCAATTATGTGTCCATCAGTGCCATATTCTATTGTGTAAATCTCTTCTTCGCTCTCTCCATTGAGGGAATATCAGTTTTTGTACTCATCATCTGAATCATCCTCTTTTGATGATTGCTCATCATCTTGTAGGTTTCTATGCTCCTCTTCTTTCTCATCCATGACTAAGGACAAATTGTACATCAAGTTCATATTATGTAGCTTGGTCCACTTCCACTTGGGTTTGTCCATGAAATCCTTGAGGGGTTTAAGGTTAGTGGCTAGGTTGACAACTAGCTTGTTTGTCAAGTACTTTAAGATCCCATGGAGCTCTAGCTTGTTGTTCAAGACATAGAACATGACAGGGGTGGGCAGGCTACAAGAGCTTTTGGCCATCATGCATAATGGTAGCAAGGGCTTATTCATGGTCTCATCTATAGTCTTAACAGCTTGTTTGTATTCCTTCTCATCATCCGAGAATTGCAGATCGATGGTGGCTAGCACGTGCATCTAATATCACTCATCCTCGGGCCTAGAGATATATTTAGTTAGTCGACTGTAAGATTTCCTAACTTGGGTATCACCCTTCAGAATAACAGAGATGGTGTCCAGGTCAATTGGTGTTGTCTTCCAAGTGTCCATCTCTACTCTCACTACTTTCGTTTGGTTGCTCAGAAAGATTAGACCATTGCCCCAATCTTCTATAACTCGTGCATTTTGCATATCTAGGGTCAGCTTGGCAGAATGTTGTAGACTAAACCTTTCATGACGATGAGGTCTACTGAAAACTGGACTCTTGTGATCTTCAATGGCCAATTCTTCAACACTCTGAATGGACATACTTTTTTCCCATTGGCGAGTGTGACATTGAACCTAGTGTTCTCGACAGGCGGGTTTACCCATGCCTGGAGCACTGTGTGGCTATGCACATTGACTCCAACTCCCATGTCCACAAACCCTTTCCTTGGAGCATTTCCTAGTGCTAACACTAGCAAGACTGCATGCATCTTTGCACCTTCCTAGCAAGCATTAACATGTAAAAACTTAGGCACTAAGTGTTGTGTCAAGCTAGGTATCTGAGTCATGGCATCGTGGTCATGTAAGTCAGCTATCCCTTGCTCGATTGGTCCTTCCACCCACTGCTTCAACTCTTTCCACAACATTGGGGAGGTCTCCTAAGTGCAAAGTCATAGGGGTTGTCACTAGTGTTGTAAGAAGGTTGTCAATTGCTTGGTTTCCTCCTAATTCTGTGCTTCTTGGCCAATGACGTTGGCTAGTTTGCTGGCCCGTGGCACTTAAGCTTTGTCTATGCAATACTACTCGAGGTGTAGATGCGTCTCTTGATTTCAATTGCATAGGTGAAGCCGGTGTGCTCATACTCACCATCCTTCAAGTGCTCTTGGGCTTCTCTCACCCACTCCTTGACCTTATCTATGGCTTCAAGCTAGCGCTTTTCGGGTTGGGGTACTCCCTGACCTTGTCACTCCCCTTTTCCATAGTCTTTGGAGTGGGCGTTTCTACTTTTGCGTCTCTTAAATTTTTCCCTACAATTAGTTTCATGGCACTCTCCATCTTAAGTGTGACCGTGGCTTCGGTTCTCTTCCTCCTTTGCCTATGGCTCCTTTTTCCTGTTGAGGCTACATCTAGGTTACTAGGCCCTAGTAGTGATATGCCAGCTCACTTTGTTTATGCTTGGGTCATAACATGAAACAGATAGGTGTAGCCTCTCCATCAAGTGTTTCAACTCTAAATAGCCCCAATGGTATTGATGGCATGATCACCAAACTCTAGAGGGTGGTTTCTGTCTAGGGCAATTGAAAAATAGGTGGGTGATTCCACACTCTAGGCATCTAAGGTCATCCTTCTCTCAATTGGATTTCTCCCTATGTGAAGAAATATGCCTGGGTGACCACAAGTCCAACATGCAATCATCTCTTGGGTTTGCCCTCCTAGGCCTCTAACCGCTACCTCTGCCTAGTGCCATCGTCGGTACTAGTCGATAGTCCTTGAGAATATTAGGAATACCCTCTTTGTCATACAATACATAAGGGTTCACATATGCTTTATCATCATTCTTCTCCTTCACGCCACAGACTCGAGCATTGCTCGAGTTATTGGGTGGGTTATGAAAGGTCCAGGTGGCCTAGGTATGCCTATGGTATTAATCTCCATTCTAGGGATGGAAAGTTTTGCGTCATTAGGTGTTGGAAGAGCTAATGGGGCTCCCCTTCCAGAGAAGTTTGGTGACCTATTCCCTAAGTATGAGTGGTTGTATAGTTGGGCATATGAAAGTCTCCTTGACAGATTGCAATGCACAACATCATACCACAATTAGCATAAGGTTGGGACCAAGGGTCTTGATATTTTGCGAGAAGGTGGTTTCCACCACAATGCACTCATTGGACATGTGGGCATTGGGTCTACTCACCATCTCTTGTAGCCTAGCTAGCTCCAACTTCATCTTTGCTAGCTCTTGGCTTTGGTCAATGCTTTTCCCTTTGTCTTGGGCACCTGGAACTAACCATTCGCTAGATGTTGTGGATTTCTCTGAGGATCTAGAACTTCTCTCCATGAGCTAGTTGTCCACTTGTATGGCCTCTTCTTTGAAGACCCTAGCTAGTACATCTCTCTGCAGGCTTGAGATGCTTGTTAAGGCCTTGTAGAGTTCCTTGCTGTAAATTCTATTTATAAACATTGTGTAGTCTGCTCTTTTATTAGGTCATTCATTAGATTGGATTCTCTTAAAGCGACTCTACACAGGGGTAACGTAATCCCCAATGTCCTCCTTGTTATTTTTCTTTATCAGTCGCACTATGAGGTTGCCAGAATACCTAGCCTCAGAGAACCTCTTGATGAAGAGATCCTTGAAGTTGTTGAAGTTATTCCATTCCATTACATCTAAGCTGGTTTACCATGTCCTACCCTTATGCCTAGGAAAATGCCAAAGGCTTGCGAGCATTGGACGAGATTTGGGAGGTTGTTAGCCTTGCATACTTGCTCAAACTACTCTATGAAGTTGTATGGGTCATTACCCGACTGGTATTTTTCTAACGGCTTTGCGACTACAGTGATCTTCAACTGGCTCTTGGAGCCCTAGTTGATTCCTAGCCCTACAAGAAACAAGGTTGCTAGGGTTTCCATGCTTTGCTCTGAGGCCGTATTATCTATGAGCCACTTTGTGAGAAGCTTGCTCAACGTCATGTCCACTTCTAGCACTCTCTCCCTTTCTGTGTTAGGTCCTATCCGATTCCTATTGGCTAGAGCTAACATGCATTGGACTTCCCGCATTTCTATGTCTTGCTGCAATTTCCTAGCCTACTGCTCATGGTTGTATGTTGCTATGTGCTGCAGTGCTTGCCGTGCTAATCTTCTCTCCTCCTTGAGGTCTGCTATGATGTCCTGAGCTGGCCTACCATGGTGCTCCATCTTGGTTTGCAAGTCATATTTATTAACCATCTATTGGATATCGACTAGGAAATCTCCCAAATCAAATTGGTCATTCTCGTGTTAGTTAAGTTGGAGCTAGATCCTAACATGTTGGCAGCTTCTTGATCCACTAGGCTATCGATTAGGCTAATTAAGTCTGGCAATGATGCGTCTCCAATGGAGTCAGTCTGTCTATGCTCCTAAGCCTCTCATGGAAGTTACTATATGTATATCCTTTACATCAAGTGTGTTCAAGACCTATTTATAAATGTCCTTATCTATGACTTTTTCCTGAATAAAACATAACCCTTTTCTATTCAATCAGTGAATAACCCCTTTATATTACACCCTTCTATATGTAAAAAATGTATAAAAATGCTATTTTGAAAATACCTTATTTTGAACCCACATGATGCACACATTTATTCATGAGCAACTTACTTGAGCCGAGCCTTCAATGTCTTGAATCTCTCTTGGTCCTACTTGTCGGGGTTCTTAGTCACCCAACTAAGTCTAAAGATCATCTCTAATTAGTGGGTCCAATTTTCTTATTATGTATTTGATGTGTTCCTTCTTACTGCAGATAGTCCTCAACTTATGTGCACTCAATGTGTGCGTGGTGCTATTTTTTGTGCACGGTGCAAAATCAGGCTTTTAGCTTTCAAGTACACTTTAAGTGTCAAAAATAGTGTAAGGTGCAAATACTAGATGAACAATGCAGCTCTCACTCTCCCCTCATTCCGGTTTTGGCCAAACATGGCTGTAAGTGCAATTGTTGGCTGCTTTCAAGGATTTATTAGGGTCTCTACTACGTCTCCTAGCTTGGTCACAGTGTAATCAAGGTTTGAGGATGTCAATTTGCCTAAATTCACATTTGGCTCAAGTGGTATGAATTGCAAATGTTTGAATCCTAGAGGCCCGAGTCCTAGACCCAAACTTTAGGGCAGTTAGCCTTGGACTCGGATGAGGGGTACTCATTTGAGTGTCTAAGGGGTGGCGGTCTAAGATTGAGTTCTAGTAGTTGGTCATCTGAATAGTAGATGAGTTGTCTCATCCGAATGTGGCCATTTATGACCGAGTTGTCCAGTGGACACATAATGACTCGGACATCTGAGCCCGCTCAAGACTCGACCATCTGAGGCCTATGATGTCCATCCAAACGTCGCAAGAGAAATGCCAAACAGCACAAAAATGATTCTATTGTATTCAATGCATGCTAGTTAATGCTACAACGATTCTAGAACAATGCAATAGATTGCAACAAGGATCTTGAATGTACCTAGTAAGGACGAATATGTCAAGCCATGAAACGTAGGCAATGTAACCTGCAACCTATGAGTCTCTACCTCTCTCTCTAACTCTTTGAATGCAAATGAGCTCTCTATGTCTCTTGTTCCCCCTTTCGTGGTTTCTCCTTCTCCCCTTACCTCTGCTTTTCTCCTTGGATATGTACAAATCTACTTTCTTTCTTCCTCGATTTCACTGTTCTCCCTAGTTATCTAGAGAGTTATCTTTTTTCTCTTTTTCCTTATTTCTCCAACCTTACTACAACTCCCTTTCTTTCTACCTAAAACCAAGAACCATTTCGGAGGTGAACTCCTACTTTGTCACCCGATTTGAAGCATGCAAGCACTAAGTTTGAATATGTTGGTCCGGGCAATGGAATCAAAATGTGGGAGTCTTTGCTCGACTTCCAAGACCCACGGACCACTTATTGCTCAAGCATTTCAAGTTGAATACTATGGCTACCTCTCACATAGCCATACATGCTCTCAATCCTACGAATGTAGTGAGCTTACCTCAATGGTTGCCGATCGAGTACCTTCCTCTCTCAAGCATGTTGATAGCTTCACAATCCAAGATGCAAGCTCAATCCTTCACCTCCAAGCTCCATGCTCCATAGCTGTGCATGCGAGAGAAGAGAAGAGAAGAGAAGAGAAGAGGAGAGGAGAGGAGAGGAGAGGAGAGGAGAGGAGAGGATGGAGAGCTTCTCCACCATGGTCCCTGACCCTCACACACTCACTCCCTCACAATCTCACACTCCCTTTCTCAAACATAAGCACAAGCACAAGCAGAAGAAAGGATAAGAGAGGAAAAGAAGAAGAGAGCCAGTTTAGCCACACACCAAGAATGAGCTTCTCTATTGAATTTTTGACTTTTATACATGCCCTCATCCCTTTGGGCACCTATCCCCTTTTTTACATGACCAACCGTTTTAGCCAAGGTAGCCAAGGTCTTCTTTCCTCATGTCTTTCCTCTTCTCATGGTTATTTTTCCCGTGCCCTTCTACTTTTACAATTTGCATAGGAGGGAGCCTTGTGCTCTTTTACAAAATGAATTACATTGTGTGTCCTGATCTTTCGTTGCTATAATATTTGATGCGCCTTGCTAGAATATTTGGTGCACTCATTGTTGTGCAATTCCTACATTTTTTCTGAGCTTGCCTTCTTTTCCGCTTTTCTCGTGCCTAGGCCATCTTTGATTTCTCACTTGGGCTTCCTTTGTCTTTCTTTTTTGGGCTATATGGTCTGTAACATGGCTTAAGGTATATTGTTGGCTTTGGTTTAATTGGATTGGAGAGGCTATTACATGGTGTTTCTAATTTGTGATTCTCATTGGGTTTGGTGAGCATGATTTGAGAAGTTGATTGGGTTTGAATTTTGGTTGAAACTTTGTCATCGGATTGTGTAGTAGTGATCACAAGAGAGTTATTAGGGGAGAGCTCATTGATGATTGGTTTCTCAGTGTGACGATTGGTTGAGCTTTTGGTCAATAGACCATTGGAGCACTCATGGATTGAGCACTCTTTCTCTTGGCTTTTCTCTTAACCTGTTTTGATTTATATTTTTGGGCATTATTTTTTGGAGCCTAGGATTGAGGGGCATACATACCACTTGTGATTTTGGGTAGCCACACCAATGTATTACCTTCATAGTAACCTTGGGCATGCAATAGGGCTTTTGGAACCCAACAGGACCTAGTCACATGTGTACTATAAGAGTGTCAACTCCTTTGTTTAGGTCTAGAGTGTGAGGCATGAAAATTATGAGTTTCTAATGATTGACTTTTGTGAGGTTGTGGTCTACTCTTGGGGATCCACTTGAATCTTTGATTTGTAGTTTTGGGTGTAGTTTCTAGATGTTGGTGGGACTTTACAATGTGTGTATGTTATGGTGCACTACCCCCCTCCTTAGGATTGACACTAGTGTTAACTACTAGTGGCATTACAAGATTTTGGATGGCTGTGGTGCTCTTGCTGAAAGCTGTTACTATTCTAACATTGCTTATGGGAAAGTGGATACACTACGAGTCATAGTCAACATTATAGTGAACTTGTTTTTGGGACATGTGACCCAATAGTGACTCCTTGCCAACACTATGTTTGTTAGGTAGTACATAAAAGATGATGGGTAGGTTCTCATTTTTGATAGAAACCGTTATTTTACACTTCCCTATTAAGAGCAGATATGATTATAATGGGTTGAGATTTGCATTGGTTGGTTGCAATTGGGGTTGATTGTTAGTAATATAGTGATCATGTGTTAAGATATTGGAGTGAGCTCCGTCATCAACAATTAGCATGTCAAATGTGTATGCCTTTTGAGCACTCACTATTATACCAGGTAGGCTTGTGCTCCTACTTCCTTATCCTCATCCTCTATTTTAGTGATAGTTGCAACTCTCACATTCATTGGTTGCTCTATCATTGGAGGTTCATGGAGTGGATGTGATGGATAGTAATACTTTTTTATGTGACTTTCGTTGAAAAAGCCTATGCACTCCCCTTCTAAGGTTTCAAGTTCTACATTACTTGTTCTACAGATGTTGTGAACCTTGAAAGGTCTCAACTCCTTGAATTTCATCTTCTGCTTGTATCCCTTAACAGAATACAACAAGACTAGGACTTGTTGCTTGAAGTCTCATTGGTTGACATGCTTATCATACCTTCTCACAGACTAAGGCATGGGTTGGAATGAGACAATAGGTGTTCTAGCTCTACCAAATGATTTGTCTATGCTTCTTTGCCCTCTCGTCTCTCCTGGATTGCTATTATCAAGTAGCTTCTTAGAACAAAGAATTCCACTGGTAGAATCAGTTTAGTTTTGAAGTTCAATTTGAACAAGGTCTATCCTATGGCCATTTTGTAGGCCATCCTATATGCCCATAAAGATTCCATGAGCTTGTTATCCCAGTCAGTACGTGAAGCAGAGACTATATTTATTAAAACATTCACTAAGATATTATTTGTGGATTCAGATTGACCGTTAGCTTAAGGATAATACAGAGAGGTTTTTCTATGGATTATCAAGAAGGTGGATAACAAGTGAGCAATCACTTCATTGATGAAGTGTGTGCCTTGATCACTAACCAAATCTATGGCACAAACCAAACCATGAGATTACTTGCTCCCAAAGGAACTTGGCCATAGTCCTAGAATCATTTTTGTGAGTTGGTCAAGCTTCCACCCACTTGATGACATAGTCTATGGCAAAAATGATGTACTTGGCTTGTGAGTACTATGTCGTAGGGCTGATTGGACCAATGAAGTCAACTTTCCATTTCTCAAATGGTTGGCATGTGATCACTAGGGTCAATTGCATTCTGTCCTTACAAATAGGGAATTGAATTCGGTCCGTTGGCACTCATCATAGTGCTTCAAAAACTTAGTTGCATTACGGAATAACGTAGATTACCACAGTTGAGATTGGAGCACATTGCGTGATATGGTGTCTCCATTGAAATGCCCTCTAGTAATCCTACCATATGCTTTTGCGAGCACATTGTGCATTTCATATTCACAGATGCATCTTCTTAAAATTTGATCTTGCCCTAACTGATATAATTGATTGGCACAATCAACTAATAGGGTTGGATCTTTAAAATTAGTTTCTTTAACTTAGCTTTTTCTATGGATTGTTTAGGCAATCCATTCTCTAGGAGATGTGGACTATATCATCCGTCCAATATGGTGTGAGGTCTACTCTAAACAAGTCTTGTACTCTAAACATTCTAGAGAGATGTGCATTTGGTAGGTCATCAATGATGCCCTATCTGACTACTTCACCTATGGGTATGCATGACATAAGATTTTCCATATAGTGATGCTTGTCTTTGTGTACTACCATAAAAAAGTAAAATTCCAAAAGAAAATAGAAGTAACCATCAAGCAATGCTGTAATATTTCCCTCCCTCTCGGCGTATGAACCCCTTGTAAGTAACATAAAGTTTTAAAAAAAGAATTAATGCCCCCCTTACTCACGGTGCCAGTTGGTGGACGGAGGGGGGGCCACCGTGTGTTGACAGAGGGGGGGCTGCCGTGTGTTGATGGAGGGGGGGCTGCTGTGTGATGACGAGAAAGTGTGTTTATGGAGGGCGGGCTACCGTGTGATGACGAGAAAGTGTGGGGATCTCCAGCTAGAAGAGGATGGGTTGGTGTGGATGACGTGACGACAGGGAGTGGGGAGGCATCGACCATACCCTGCATGGCAGCCATCCATAGAGCCGACCTGATGGGGATAGGGAGGGCCTCCATACCATGCTATTCCCTCCCCCCAATACCACTATAAAGGGCCTTAGGTGTAAGAAGGAGGGGCATTAGGATAGCTACTCTTCCCTACTATCCGACTGGTGAGAGAGAGTGTGTGTGTGTGAGAAAAGAGAAAGATATAGTAAGAGAAAAGAGAGAGAGTGTGTGAGAGAGAGAAAAGAGAGAGAGAGAGTAAGAGAAAAGAGAGAGAGAGAGAGAGAGTAAGGGAGAGAGAGAGAGAGATTTTCCCTTGGAGCCTTCCCTTTCTTTATTCCCCCCTCTCTGAGAGGGTTCTCATGAGCGGTTTTCTCCCACAAGAAGTCAACTCTTTTGTAGCTTGAGTACATAGCCGTGGGTACATAGCTGCAAAGAAAAAGCTGGATTATACGATGCCTCCCAAGTGAAGTAAGATCCAAACAGGCATGAGTCCCACTTCAATCGATAGAGCTGCGGGTCAAGGAACCGTGACACCTGGTAACTAGGTGTGAGTCCCATAAATCCTACTTTGATGGGAACTCTTAAAAACGTAGATCAACTTCATTAGGAAGGGAGAAGTATTTTGGTAAAAATGTATGATAACTAACTACAAATGAGGTTGCATTATTCAATCATGTTGGAAATTGTGTTTTATTGCACTCTGGCTTGTTTCGAACGAAGAACTTGCACAAAAGACTTTGCACTTGTGCACACTAAAATCAAGGACTTTTTTGATTGTGTTCATAGTGCATTAGATTTATGCACTAACATTGGCATGCTTGAGAGGTAAAAGAAACTAAAAAATGGGATATTGTGATGATAAATCATATTCATCATTAAGCGAAAATTGTACTTTTTGCATTGCAAATTTTGTGAAATTGGAAAGGTGGGAGTAAAGGATTGAATCAAGTTCTTGAGGATCATGAGTTGCTACAATAACAATAAAGTATGTTCAGGTCATTGCAATACTAAGCCGGGTATTAGGATCCTATAAACCTTTAGAGAGAAGTAGCTCGCACTTACTTTTGGCCTGATGGCTTTGTGTTCCTCGCATAAAAGAAAAATACAAGTATTTATTTATGATTTGCATAGGTGCCTTGAAATGAATTCCCAAGAGTAGAACTCCACATTGCATCATTGTCTTAAGAAGGACTCGCATCTAGATTGCGTGGTATCATGGACGGTTTCAACTACATTGATAGGGATTCATCTTAAAGATAGTTAAAAGATGTGCATATGAAGGGCTAAACTTAATTGCTTAGGGCGATTCAATGAGATGAATTGTATATACACAAGGATAGGGCTTAACTCGACTTATTTAGGGTTTAAAGGTAAATGAGCCAAAATATTGTTACATTCATAGGAGGACCTTGAGACAAGTAAAACACTCATTGGTCTCTATTCTACATTTGGCCTTGATAAACCTGAAACAACCTTGAAGATATCACCTTTAACCATGATACAAACCGATGTTAATACAAGAGAGTTCGAGTGTCATTTTTCCAAGACAAGAACCCTGGACTAAAGGCTAGCAAGCTAGGATAACTACCATCCGAATATTGATCCCATTGCATAAATGCTCGCTCTTGTCACATAGGAGTGGGGTCAAAAAGAAGGTATTCCCTATCCCTTAGAGGATATTGGAAATTGCCTCCAACACAAGAAAGACAAATGCTAAGCATCAAAGATAGGGACTCCACCTTAGTAGATGTCTCGAGCACTCACATGTACCAATGCTTGTGCTTATAAATTGAGGAATACTACTTGTAAAAATATTTTATGGCCCCAAGATCATAAAATAAATGTGAATAATTAATCACATTGAATTTTTGGAAGGCGTGCCAAACCACCCCTAGATGGCAGCCAACCCTAGCCAAGGAAGTTCTAAATAGCCATGATGGGAATGCGGACCGAACCCACCACGAGAGGTCTCTCTGTGGGTTGGATTGAATGTAGGAGGATGCTTGGATGCCAAGGGAGGCTCTGGCTATAAATTCCTTGCCTCTCGGTCCTACTCAATTGATCTGCGTGACTCGAGATAGATTCTCCAGGGCCCCTGCTACTAGTGCAAGGGTAAAGTCTTGGAGGAAATAGGGTGCATCCTCACGGATTGCGGAAATTGTCCTTTTTGAACAAGACTTTTATCTCAGTTAAAATGCTAATATTAAGTTTACTTCCAAGGAACCTGTCTGAAATTATTTTCATGTCAGTGCCATAATATTACGTGAATAAACCCTGTCCCTTGAAAGGCTTAATCAAGGAAGTTGAATTTAAATGTTGCACATAAATGTGATAGGGATAATTAGATAACTAAAGTATGCCTATTGAGGGAAGTGGGTGGGAAAAACCACTGATGGGTCTGTCCTATGGAAGAGTGGTCCGAGAGAACTCGTAGGCTTCTCACAAGATTTTACCATCATTTGACCTTTAGCCAGTGTGGGTTAGTACCCAATTCATGCCGTTTTAGGGGACCGGAATGGGATTATGCCCTATGGGTAGAGAGATGGAGCGACGCATCCTCTTGTTTCTCCTTCTCCTTGAACCAAGAGGGGTATGAACCTACTTCGGATTGGGTAACCCTCCATAAAGTAGAATGTCCATGAGGCCTTTGACCACTACGGACTCAAGTTTTAGGTCGATCCTAGTGGGTTCTGAACATTTCGTTGCAAGAGACGGACTCAGAAAGCCCTAGGCGACAGACCCGTGATATTCCATGGGAGTGCTAGATGGTGATGCTTAGATTGGTTTCTTGATGGACTACCAAAACGTGCTTGGATAGCCAATAGATGGACACGCTACAGTTAGTATCAGATTTGACCAACGGTGAAAATAATTAGGATAAATCAGGTAGAGTGAAGTGATATTTTCATTAGAAAATATGGTTCTTTGTACTCACTTGTGGATTGCTGCCGCTTCCAGACTTTCTCGTATTTCATATCATGTTCATGACAGCTATGAACTCATCAAGCTATCGTAAAGGGTCCAACATGATGGGGATCCTGGATCGGCTCTACAAGCCCATACCATTGTAACGTGTCCACTTGTATCTTCAGGACACGTCTTAGCAGTCCATCGAAAAGGATGTCTAGAAAATTCCCCTCGGCACTCTCATGGAATGTTACGGGGTTTGCGATCTAGGCATTTCCGTGTCTGCCACGTAGCAAAAGTATTCTGGCCATTCCCACTTAGAATTGACCTGAATTAGGGTTTTCTTTATTGGTCATTACCTAACGGCAACTAGCGTCGGACCCAAGCAAACTACTTTACACAGAAATGCCAGGTTCGAAGCGGATTCACGCTGCAGTTGGTTCAAGGAGAATGGGAAACGAGAGGGATGCAAAGCTCAACCTCTCTGTCATAAGGCATAGTCCCATTCTGTTTCCCTAAAATAGCGTAAATCGGGTTCAATCATAACTCTGGGTGTGTTTTGCGACGATCTTCCTGTTGTCCATCATGATTTGAGAAAAGTTCCCGGCCAACCGGGACCACCCATTCATAGGACGGACCTATGGCCCATCCTCCGCACTTTCCTCAGGTTGTTTTAGTTATTTAATTACCTAACACATTAGTTGGACATGTAACAACCAGCTTTCTTAATTAACCCATTAGGCACTGGTTCCTTCACGTAATCTTATCACTTGACATAGAAAAACAATATTAGACAAGTTCCTTATTAATAGGTTATCATATTTATCTTTGAAATACAAAAAAAGTCTAGCCCGTAGACTTATCTACAATCCGTCCGAAGGCTATCCAGCAATCCACAGGGATCACTAATCCAAGTTGCTCCTTGTAGACTAGTATGCGGGCCTTGAGATCCCATCCCAAATCACGTTAGTCTCTTGTGTAGGGCCCAAAAGGCGAGGGATTTACGGCTAGATCCCCCTCTAGAACCCAAGCGTCCTCCTGCTCCAAGTAGCACTCAACGAAGAGACCTCTCGTGGCGGGTTCGGTCCACATGCCTGGCGCGATTAACAACCCCCTTGGTTAGGGTCAGGCAGGTAGTCGAGGGTAACTGAAGTTGCCTCTCCCTTGAGGACTTCAACCTGAAGTATGGATATCCATTTATCTTTTAATTCATTGATCAAACAAAGCCAAATAGTGCTCTAAAATCTGTAGCAAGCACAAACATTTCCATTGATCGTTTTTTGTTGGCAAACTGCTAAGGAATGAATCCTTCCTTTCGAATGCATCCAGCACTCGATCCGGGATGACTTGCAACTTGGCAAGATCCCCTATATCCTGGGTTAGGGCATACCCTATTAACCCAACTTGGTCAAACCTTAAGTTCATTGGTTACTTCAGTTTATCGGCTGGTCTTTAGTTTCCAATCAATCTTCTTTACTCAAGAAAGACCACTAAATTAGGATGATTATTCATCCTCTTGCAAGATAACTTGCGTAAGGACATGCCAACTTCATTGCGAGAACTTGGCCATTCCCTTGTGATCTAATCACAAGATTATATGACTCCGCACTTGATGCGCAAGTGTCGCATCGAACTATGAGACAATGGAGTCACGAAACAATCTGTTTCAGGTTATTAGGCTGACGTCGTTAGACCTAGGGTTTCCAAGTTTCATCTTGTAAGATTCTTAGGGACAAACCCTAGCTCACTTTCCAATTTTATTTCACTGTCCCCTACATTTAGTGAATGTGGGCAAGTATTTAAGGTATAGGAGTTTTAGTTTTAGTGATACGTAACGATTAGGTCACGTGTTAATTTCCTAGTGAATTTCTTGGAATTCAACTCTTTCTAAAAGAGTACTCCGTGGTTTAGGTTCATACCAATTTGGTTAACTCTAGAAAATAATTACGTAATCATTTCCACATGACTTGTTGTCTATGCGTAAATTAATTTTTCAACCTTAACTTATCGATTTAAGGTCACACATAGGTTAGGTTAATTCCAACTAATCTTCCTACACTTTGCGAACAAAATTCATGCTAAACAAGCAACCTTTTACTTGATAATTTATGCAGTTGACAAACGATATTTTCCTAGAGTTTATGCATGGTAAGAACCATTTCATGCTTGCACTTTCCATGATGATTCATTGCAAAGAGGATATGGGTTAATAGTGCGATACTTAGTTTATACATCTAGGCTTAAGTGAAGTATACTATTTTAATGAACAATAATCTAGTTTATAATTCATTTCAATGCATAAAGCTATTTGCTAGAAATGTGTTTATGCTTTCTTTAATTTGCATGTTTCATTTAAAAGTATTGATGACTAAGTTCCTCCATTGTGAGCATCTAGGACAAAAATATATCCTATTTCTAACAATTAACCTTGCATGATTGAATTACAACAATATCAAATAAAAATTAGGAAGGAAAACCTGGGCTTGGGGTGAGATATCCACGTGGATGCTGGGAGACGACCCTCCCGCATTTGCGCCTTGGACTTTCTTAGGAGGCATCGTAATTGTAGCCTTTCGGATGTGGAAGTAGCTTTACAACTCATCTTTGGAGTTTGTTCGGTATTTTACATCACTTTGTATGTGGAAAGGCGTTGGACTTGGGGTGCAGGATATTGCTACATAGATGCCAGCCGACTTGCCCATCTTCAAAACAACTTGAATATTGAGATGGCAAGCTCAACACGTGTAGACATTGATGATGGACCATCTGGCTAGATGGGTCCACACATCTACACTTAGCACGTTGGTGGTCATTATGATACTCACATGGCCATGGACTTATCACTTATTATATTTAGTTTCTTACACCTACCTATAACTGGCAAAAGATATAGCGCCACTTGATTAGTGTAGTTGATTATGCATTGTTTGACTTAGTAGGCAACTTTCCTTTATGTGGTATCTTATCTATACTTTTTGTATATTGTATAGTGAGTGAAATAAGAAGAAATCAACAAGAAAACGTTTTGGTCTCCATCTCTCTTCTTGTGTTCTTGAGTGGGCTTCCTCTTGTGTATACAGTGTGTGTTTGGTGCAGTAGCTCAAGCAAGTCCCCCCACCACATTATTCTTGAAATGGTATCAGAGCCACACCACTAAGAGAGGTTGATTTTGAAGGCTGAAGTGAAGGATAAGAAGCAAGGTTTGAGAAAGCAAGCAATGGGTAAGAAGCTCTCCTATTCTTCCACTCTCTCACTTGGATAGTACATGTGGAGGCACTGTAAGCAGGGTGGAGTGAAAATCTCATATCACTGTGAGATTTGGTGTGTGAGAGTAGAGCAGTGTATATTTTGCAGGCAAGCCCTTTAGGGCTTATCCACAGTTCTTTTTGGCATATGAGGCCATTTCAGGCCCCGTTTTAGAGCCACAAGATTGCGGACAACAGTTTCAAGGTACTCTGTTATTTTTGACTGTATTGACTGAACATGGGTGCATAGGTTACAGATTTCAAATCTGTAATTTTTGAGGTGTTTGCCAAGAAGAAAACATAAGGTTTATCTACAAACAGGTTGCAGATTACATGTACTATTGAGCAATTAGTGAAAAAGGTTGCTTGGTGTATTATTGTGCATTTGTTGTGAAAGGTTGCAGAAGACTAGCTTGTTGTGTTGTATCCTTTTATATGATAATGGTAGAGAATAGTGGAAATCCCATTATTGAGAAGATCGAAAAGAACAACTACCCTTCATGGAAGTTCCGTGTGACAAACTTTCTCATTAGAAAGGGCCTTTATGAGTTTGTTTCAGGTGAAGAAAAGGAGCTAGAGATGGACATCCCTCCAACTAGAGATGAGTTAAAAGCATGGAAAGAATGGAATGCAAAAGACAAAAAGGTGATGTACTAGTTATCTGCACTCATTGATAATACGATGTTGGGACATATCAAGAATGAAGAAACTTCACATGCAGCTTGGACAATTTTTGAGAACATGTTTTCAGTAAATAAAAAGGCACGAAAGATTCAACTCAAGCAAGAGTTGAATACCTTGAAGAAAGGAAAAATGTATGTCAATGTGTATGTTTTGAAGGTGAGAAGCCTTGCAGATGCTTTAGCAGCAATTGATGCAATGCCTGATGATGACGATTTGGTTTCATCCACTTTGAGTGGCCTTAATAATGAGAAGGCATGGAAATCATTTGTTACTTTAGTATACATATGGAAGCCATTTCCAAATTTTTATGAGCTGATCTCTCTCATGATTACTGAAGAGATCAATATGCAGGGTGACTCATCTAGAAAGAAATGGTAAATAGGTCAAAGTATTTTACTCCAGTTCAGGAAGGGGACGTGATCCTCTTCGAGATGCCATGGTATGAGATGTGCTAGGTGATTTGGATGCGCATGGAGATGGTCCAGTTGTTATTCATTGTGACAACATGAGGAGCATACAACTGGCTAGGAATCGAGTGTTCCAAGCTAGGACAAAACACATTGAGGTGGACTACCACTTTGTGAGAGAGAAGGTACTTGCAGGAGAGATTGATTTGGTATATGTTAGCACATAGGATAAGATAGCTGACATTTTCACAAAGGCATTGGGTGTAGAGAAGCTTCAAAAGTTTCAAAGCTTGCTTGGAGTTGCAGAGATAGAGTTGAGCTTGAGGGGGAGTGTTAAGATGGCAAGCTCAACACGTGTAGACATTGATGATGGATTGCCTGACTAGATAGGTCCACACATCTACACTTAGCACGTTGGTGGTCATTATGATACTCACATGGCCACTGACTTATCACTTATTATATTTAGTTTGGTACACCTACCTATAACTAGGAAAAGATATAGTGCTAGTCGATTAGTGTAGTCGATTATGCATTGTTTGACTCAATAGGCCACTTTCGTTTATGTGGTATCTTATCTATACTTTGTGTACGTTGTATAGTGAGTGAAAGAAGTGTGAGAATCCATTCCCCCAATCCATACTACTATTCTGTCCCTGTAACTGAATCCAATAGGGAATTATTAACCGGGCATTGATGTAACTCCTGAAAAGAGATTCATCTCAACCAATCCCTATCTATTTCCGAATGATTGTACTTGAGGCTTACACTTTCGTATGGTTAAATAAGAATTTTATGTTCATTTGATTTGTTGCGCAATAGCAATGGAAAATAATATGCGCATTGATTTAAGTTGTGTAGGGATGTGTAAATGCAATCCTAACACGGAAAGTTTAAATTGGTAACCAGATTCAACCCCAAGCAGTAGAGAACTAGAATCATGTTTCCACACTGCGCCCAGTAGAGGCCCAAGAGAAGAAGTTTCTTCTAAAACAAATTAAACTACCAAAATTTGATAGAAAAGAGAAGATTTTTGAAGCAAATGCCAAAATAAGGATTGAGTCCATGGAGGATTATTTCAGTGCGGCCGGAATAGCACCTGTGAACCAAGCCATGATTGCTCATCGGCGAAGCTAGACTATGGTGGAAGCAATGGTGTAAAGACTAAGCGGTCACGAAAAGTACAATAACTTGGGACAAACTAAAGGAAGTAGTGTGTGGAAGGTATATGCCACCTACATAAAGAATTCATAAGATGGATGAGTTCTTTAAGTTGAAACAGTTAGATCTGTCTCTAGAGAGCATACTACTGGAAATTTGTCTCCTTGTTGCTAAAATACGACCCGACAATGAGTATCCCCCAACAAGTCTCAAAGTTTTTGATGGGCTAAATCCACCAGAAAACACTCGGTTGGAATCAGTGCGTCCTTCGGATTTGCAAGATGCATTGATAAGAGTGAACCTATTCCCCAAGAAGTCCAGTCGAAGTCCATGGTCTTACAAAGATCAGGATCCAAGGATGTCCAAAGCTCAAATTAAAAGGGCATAAGGATAGAGTCAAGGCCAACAACAGAAGAAGCCGAGAGAAAATGCTATCAGTGACTTTGTCCCCACTCAAAGAAGTGATCAAACCCTGTGTTGTTTTCACTGCAATGAACTTAGGCACTTCAAAAGGGAATGTTCCAAACTTGGCAAAGATCATCATCAAAGAAAATTTGGTGGTCAAAGCCAGGGATACCCGTGGCTGTGGTCATGGCCGCGGTCATGCATCATTGGAAAGGGCAAAAACTTCCAATATTACCACTAAAGGAATCGACGAAGAAGAAGATCCGTCCATGGAAGCTGAGATTGAGAGGGAAATCGTTCATGCCACTCTCCATAAAAAGGGGCCGTGAACCGCCGATTCTCTGTGATTCAAACACCATCGTACTACCAGGGTAACAAATTCAAAACCTTGATTGAGAGTGGCAGCACTCATTCTTTCATTTCACCAACATGTGCAAGAAGGTTAGGGATAACCACCGTGGCTACACCCACTTTCCTTGTCGAACTAGCAAATGGGTGAGAAATCACTTGCACTAGACAAACTACTAAGGTGGAATTCCTACTCAGAAACGAGCCCACATTTGTTAAGTTCAGGGTAATGAATCTAGGAGTCCATGAATGCCTACTCGGGATGGTCTGGCTAATCCCTAATGATGCTCACATTCATTGTTGAAAGGATCAAGTCTCCTTTCGAAATCCTAAGGGTGAGCTAGTTACAACACAAGGAGAGGAAGGTAAACCAAAGTTCCAGCTAGCTAAGGCAATTCGATTAGTTCAAGGAATAAGGAAGGGATTACCCGTCTACTTGATCAAGCTAAAATAAATAAATCACATAGAGGATACCAATGAAGAACCATCATCGTTAAAAGAATATGTGGATGTGTTCCTAGAAGAATTGGCTGAACAACCACCACCTAGGGAAGTGGATCATGAGATTAAGATAATGCCAAGAGTTGCACCAGTTATGAAAAGGCCCTACAAGATGTCCATTCTTGAAGCTATTGAGTTAAAGGAACAACTCAAATAGCTGTTGGACCAAGGGTACATACGCCGTAGCAGCTCTCCTTGGGGGACTCTAGTCTTGTTCCAAAAGAAGAAGGATAGTAAACTTCGCCTTTGTATCAATTATAGAGGCATGAACCAAGTAACCGTAAAAAATAAATATCCCATTTTGAGGATTGATGAGTTACTTGATTCACTGTAGGGAGAAAAAATCTTCTCCAAGATTGATTTGAGGTCAGATTCATGTCAAGGATGAGGATATTTCAAAGATGGCATTCAATACCAAATATGGTCATTTTGAATTCACAGTAATGTCTTTTGGATTGATTAATTCTCCTGCCACCTTTTACAGGCTAATGCAGTACATTTTTAGACCACATCTCGATGATTTTGTACTCGTCTTCTTTGATGACACCTTGGTTTATTCCAAGGAAGAGGGGGATCATGAATCCCAAGTTCACATCGTCCTTGAGACCATGATGACTCATAAGATCTATGCTAAGAAGAAAAAGTGTGCCTTCCTCAAAAGGCACATTGAATATCTTGGATTGATTGTGTCAAATGAAGGAATCTCAGTAGACTCTACAAAGGTCAAGGATGCCCAAGAGTGGTCTCCATTGACTACTATTAAGGAAGTATGTAGCTTTCTTGGATTAACAGGTTGGTATAGGATCTTCATTAAGGACTATGCTTTAATTGTAGCACCCCTTACAAATTTGCTAAAAAAGCAAGTTGCCATAGTGTGGACGCCCTCTGAACAAGCAAGTTCTGATCAACTCAAGAATAGCTTGGTGACAACATCAATTCTGAAGCTCCCTGACTTAAGCAAGGAATTTGAAGTTGTCACGGATGCTAGCTCACTTGCACTGGGCTATGTACTAATGCAAGAAGGTCATCCTATAGTCTATTCCTCGCAGAAGCTAAAAACCCATGAAACGAATTATACCACCCATGACCTAGTGCTGCTAGTAGTGATTCATGCCCTCAAACTTTGGTGACATTACTTGCTTGGTAACAAGTTTTCTTTAATCACGGACCATAAGAGCCTTAAATGTATCTTCACCTAGACTGACCTCAACATGAGGCAATGTCATTGAATAGAAGTACTACAGGAGTATGATTTTGAGATTAGGTAATGAACTGGCAAAGAGAATGTGGTCACTGATGCCCTAATTTGCAAGGGGTTCCTTAACTCTCTTATCATGGAGGAACCCTCAATGGCGGAATCATTGGCAACTGTGGTGTCAATAGCTAGCAACCATATCCTTGAACTAGCTAAGGAAGAAGCTAGCCATGACCCAGAATGTTTGGAGATGATAAAGGAAATTTTGGAAAAGGACCAAAATCTAAGACTTAAGGTCAAATATCAAGAAATCTCCATCAATGAGAAACTTGTCTATTTTAGGACAAGATTATGCATACCCTCAAGAAAGAAACGCATATAGAGAATTCTTTGGGAAGCACATGACTCCCCCTTTTCATGCCATCCCGGATATGTCAAGATCCTCAACATAGTGAGAAAGAGCTACCATTGTCAAAGGCTTAAGGGAGACATGCTCAAATATGTCATGGAATTTTTGTCTTGCTAGCACACTAAGGCAGAACATGTCAAGATGCATGGGAAGATGCAACCTCTTGACATTCCCCTAATTAAGTGGAAATTTATCAGCATACGGACTTTGTTGTTGGATTACCCTCAATGTAAGGAGACTACAATTCAATTATGGTTATAGTAGACATTCTCACCAAGGTTGCATACCTCATTCTAGTCAAGACAAACTACAAAGCTTCAGAGACTGTTCATCAAGGAGATATTCAAACTCCATGGGTTGCCTAAAAGGATCGATAGTCACCGCAACTCCCTCTTCATATCTCACTTCTGGAGAGGGATATTCGAGGCCATTGGGACTCAACTCTGTTTTAGTACAGTCTATCACCCTCAAACAAATGGCCAAACAAAGAGGGTCAACCAAGTCATTGAATATATCCTTAGAGCTTATTGTTGTCACGAATCCACAAAGTGGATCCAATATCTACCATTACTAGATTTCACCTACAATGCTTTCTACTAACAAAGCATTCAAATGAAACCTTTTCAAGCATTGTATGGGCATGATTGCCATACTCCATTGAACTTTTTAGATCCTACTTTAAGGTCAGAATCTTCTAAGGAAATGCTCGAGGAAATGGATGAGCAGGTTATCAAACAAGACATTAGAGCTGCCAAGGATAGGCAAAAAGCCTATGCAAATCTAAATAGACAAGAGCGACTCTTCAATGAGGGAGACATGGTTTTTATTCATGTATAGAGCAAGAAGAGTTCCTTATCATTGGGAGAATTTAAAAAATTGAGTCCAAGGTATTGCAGACCCTACAAGATCCTCAAATGCCTATGGCCCAATGCCTACAAACTCCAACTCCCTAAGAACGTAAATGTTCACAATGTATTTCATGTTAGCCTATTAAAGAAATATGTATCCAATCCTAGCCATGTACTCAATGATCAACAGGTTGTAATGCCAAGCCAAGGAGTCCTTGAGCTAGCAAGCATGGGGGAGCTCTAGCTGGAAGAGAATGGGCTAATGTGGATGACATGGTGATAGGGAGCGGGGACACATCAACCATACCCTACATGGAAACCATCCACCTGGCCACCCTATTGGGGATAGAGGGGGGCCTCCATACCAAGCTATTCCCCCCCCCCCCCCCCCCCCCCCCAAATACCACTATAAAAGGCCTTAGGCATAAGGAGGGGCATTAGGATTGCTACTCTTCCCTATTGTCTGACTAGAGAGTGTGTGTGAGAGAAAAGAGAAAGAGAGAGAGAAAAGAGAGAGAGAGAGTAAGAGGAGAGAGAGAGAGAGAGAGAGAGAATTTTTTTGCTTCTGAGCCTTCCCTTTCTTTTTTCCCCCCTCTCTGAGAGGGTTCTCACGAGTAGTTTCTATCCACAAGGAGTCAACTCTCTTGTAGCCTAGGTGCATAGCCGTGAAGAAAAAGCCAAATTACATGATACCTCCCAAGTAAAGTAAGGTCCAATCAAGTGCGAATCCCACTTCAACCGATGGAGCTGTGGGTCAAGGAACCATGACACTTGGTAACTAGGTGTGCATCCCATAAATCCTGTTTTGATGGGAACTCTTAAAAATGTAGATCAACTTCATTAGGAAGGGAGAAGTATTTTGGTAAAAATCTATGATAACTAACCACGAACCAAGTTGCATTATTCAATCATGTTGGAAATTGTGTTTTATTGCACTCTAGCTTGTTTAGAATGAACAACTTGCACAAAAGACTTTGCATTTGTGCGCACTGAAATCAAGGACTTTATTGATTGTGTTCATAGTGCATTAGATTTGTGCACTCATGCTTGAGAGGTAAACGAAATTGAAAAATGGGTTATCGTGATGATAAAGCATATTCATCATTAAGTGGAAATCGTACTTTTTGCATCACAAAATTTGTGAAATTGGAAAGGTAGGAGTAAAGCCTTGAATCAAGTTCCTAAGGATCATGAGTAAAGGCATTTGTGTGCACTGAAATCAAGGACTTTATTGATTTTGTTCATAGTGCATTATATTTGTGCACTCATGCTTGAGAGGTAAAAGAAATTGAAAAATGGGTTATCGTGATGATAAAGCATATTCATCATTGAGTGGAAATCGTACTTTTTGCATCACAAAATTTGTGAAATTGGAAAGGTAGGAGTAAAGGCTTGAATCAAGTTCCTAAGGATCGTGAGTTGCTACAATAACGATAAGTATGTTTAGGTCATTGCAATACTAAGCTAAGTATTAGCCTCCTATAAACCTTTAGAGATAAGTAGCTCGCACTTACTTTCGGCTTGATGGCTTCGTGTTCCTCGCATAAAAGAAAAATACAAGTTTCTATTTATGATTTGCATAGGTGCCTTGAAATGAATTCCCAAGAGTAGAACTCCACATTGCATCATTGTCTTAAGAAGGACTCGCATCATTGTCTATTTATGATTTGCATAGGTTCCTTGAAATGAATTCCCAATATTAGAACTCCACATTGCATCATTGTCTTAAGAAGGACTCACATCTAGATTGCATGGTATCATGGACAGTTTCAACTGCACTGATAGGGATTCATCTTAAAGATAGTTAAAGGATATGCATATGAAGGGCTAAATTTAATTGATTAGGGTGATTCAATGAGATGAATCCTATATAAGCAAGGATAGGGATTAACTCGAATTATTTAGGGTTTAAAGTTAAATGATCCAAACTATTGTTACATTCATAGGAGGACGTTGAGACAAGTAAAACACTCATTGGTCTCTATTCTACATCTAGCCTTAATAAATATGAAACAACCTTGAAGATATCGCCTTTAACCATGACACAACTCGATGTTAATACAAGAGAGTTCGAGTGTAATTTTTCCAAGACAAGAACCCTAGACTAAAGGCTAGCAAGCTAGGACAGCTACCATCCAAGAACTATCAGATATAGATCCAATTGCATAATTGCTCACTCTTATCACATGAGAGTGGGGTCAAAAAGAAGGTATTCCCTATCTTTGAAAGGATATTGGAAACTGCCACCAATGCAATAAGGACAAATGCTAAGTGTCAAAGATAGGGACTCCACCTTAGTAGATGTCCCGAGCACTCACCTGCACCATTGTTTGTGCTTATAAATTAAGGAACACCACTTGTAAAATGATTGTATGGCCCCAAGCTCATAAAAGAAATGGGAATAATGAATTATGTTGAATTTTTGGAAGGCGCACCAAACTACCCCAGTTGGCCGGGAACCCTAGCCAAGGGGGTTCTAAATAGCTGTGATGGGAATGTGGACCGAACCAACCACGAGAGGTCTCTCCGCAAGTTGGATTGAACATAGGAGGATGCTTGGATGCCAAGGGAGGCTCTAGCTATAAATTCCTTGCCTCTCGGTCCTAGTCAAACAATCTGCATGACTCGATATAGATTCTTAAGAGCCCCTGTTACTAGTGCAAGGGCAAAATCTTGGAGGAAATAAGGTGCATCCTCACGGATTGCGAAAATTGTCCTTTTTGAACAAGACTTGTAACTTAGTTTCGATGCTAATATTAAGTTTAGTTCCAAGGACCCTGTCTAAAATTGTTTTCATGTCAGTGCCATAATATTACGTGAATGAACACTCTTCCCCCCCGAAAGGCTTAATCAAGGAAGCTTCTTTAAAATGTTGCACATAAATGTGATAGGGCTAATTAGATAACTAAAGTATGTCTATTGAGGGAAGCGGGTGGGCAAAAGCCTCGATGGGTCTATCCTATGGAAGCGTGGTCCCAAGGAAGTAAGAGGCTTCTCACAAGATTTTACCATCGTTTGACCTTTAGGCAGCGCGGGTTAGTACCCGATCCATGCTGTTTTAGGGGATCCAAATGGGATTATGACCTACGAGCAGAGAGATGGAGCGACGTATCCCTCTCGTTTCTCCTTCTCCTTGAACCAAGTGGGGTAAGGACTTTCTTCAGATTGGGTAACTTTGTGTAAAGTAGAATTTCATGGAGACCTTTGACCACTAAGGACTCAAGTTTCAGGTCAATCCTAGTGGATTCAGCATCGAACATTCTGTTATACGAGGCGGTCTCGGGAAGCCCTAGGCGACAAACCTCATGACATTGCATGGGAGTGCCAGGTGGCGACACTTAGATTTGTTTCTCGATGGACTGCCAAAACGTGCTTGGACACGGCACGTTACAAATGCGTCCTGTTGTGTAGGGTTTGTTCACAAGATAAAGCAATGCTTGATGATCCACAAAGAGGGTAAAGGATGTTGTTGAAGATAATGTCTAAACTTCTTTATAACAAACACCATAACGAACTCTTTCCTCTTTGTTGTGGAATAGTTCATTTTTATATAAGTGAGTTGTTTGCTAGCAAAGCTCATGAGATAATCAAGGTTATGCTCAGCAGATTGGCACAACACTGCCCCCCCATAGTAAAATTTGGTGCGGGCTCACAAGATAGGAGTTGTAGCTAGAGCCTACTTAAGTCTTTCACAGGCATGTTGACATTCTTTAGTCCACTTGAAGACTATTAGTAGCTTATACAAGAGTCTAGCAATTAATACATAGTTTAGTACAAATGACTGGTAGTATCCTATGTGACCTAAGAAACATTGAACTCCTCAAACAAGTTCGTCATAGCAGGAAGGTTTATAATCACCTTGATTTGGAAAAGTTTGTGGCTATCCCATTCCTCAACATAACATGCCCTAAGATGCACCCACGCTTTATCCAAAACTAGCACTTTAAGGGGTTAAATGAGATACCATATTTTCAACATTGATCAAAGACTATTTGCAACTTTTCCAACTGCTCATCCCAATTGGTGTGGATACATAGATCATCAACAAAGAATTCCAACCAGTGCCTCTGCATGTCCTTGAAAATGGTACACATGAGGCATTGGAAGGTAGCAGGGGCATTACTCAGTCCAAATAGCATGACTATGTAGGCAAGCACCCCCCCATTTGGTTGTGAATATTGTTTTGTGCAGGTCCTCTGAATAGACTTACATGTCCTCTGAATAGATCTAAGATATAGGACTTAGTTTCTTCATAACCGAAGTTATATTTGAAGGTTTGTTACAAATAGTGACAAAGATGGTTATTCTTGGCATTACCCTCTGTGGAAAATGGTGGGCTCCAACCAATTTGGCAACTCGTGGCCAAGTTGTTCTGGACCGAAAATTGGGGTAAGTTGGACAAAATGAGGGTTACATGACTTAGTATGGGTTAAACTTGAGTTGTTTTTCAAGAACAGGGGTTTCTTTCCTTTCCTTTCAAGCTAGCCTCAAGAATTCATGGCAAAAGACTGGATTAATATCCTTCCCATGCTCTCCATAATGCCAATGGACTCTATATCTTTGCTCTTTACCTATTTAGCTTCATGTAGAGTAGTGATTTGGTATACTTAGCCTTCTTCTTTCCCTGTACATCTCATGGAGTGCAGCAACATGAACTACTCGTGATCAGGGAAATCTACCATATCTTCAAATAAATGAGATCTATTGCTCAAGTAACCCATGCTTGAGACTTCTAATCTCTCTAGCAAGTGGTCTTCTTCAAGCTTGGGCAAGATATCTTCTATTCTTGGACTCTTCTCTCTCCCATGAAACCCTATACTTGATAGTTTTGAACGGCAACAAAGAATCTCAGATTTTTTGAAGCAAACGAAGGGAGTCTTGGTGGCAAATCACTCCCAAAGCTTGCTTATACATATGGCTTCAATTTATTGTCAACATTAAAGCAACATGGAAAAATCTTTGGCATATGTTGGTTTATGGAAGCTTTGGACAACATGCAACTTCAATGTCAGTGAAATCATTGATTCTCTTCTCAAAATTTGGAGTTTACAATCTACATTGGAGTTTTTAATTATCATCTTTCAAGATCTACATCAAATGGAAGAAGAATTTACCTTCATCAACCATACTTGAAGCATTGGAGCAACAATGGAGCTCATAGGAGAAGAATATGAAGCTACAAGCTTATTTCATCTTGAAGCATGCTTAAGTTGGAACTTTCTTGGATCATTTGAAGCTGAAGACAAGTCATCTTTGTGAGAGGTATCTACATCAACCACACTCTTCACATACATGCATAAGAGGTACTTTCAATAATCTTTAATCTCTCCCTTTTCAATCCAACTTGCTAAGCTAATCCAAGTTGATGGAAGAGGGATTAAAATGAATAATAATTTCAATCATTTTCTCAAATGCACTTCATGAATAATCCATAGAGCTACCTTCATGATTAATCACTGATTGATCACTTTCATTCACTAAAATAACCACTTTCAATGCCTCTCATTCTCATCCATTTTTCCCTAAGCCTGACACTGAATTGTTTGCCTCTTGTTTCATTGCCATGAAATGAAATTTTGCCCAATGGTAAGTGAAATAAAAATTGTAAAGTAGTGAGTCACTATTGCAGCTATTCCTTACCTATTCCCATTTCATTTTTTAGCCCAATTCCATACAAGTTCTTGCATATCATGAAATGGTAATCAAATTTCTTTCAATACATCCATTTCATGCTATCTTCTTACTAGCCTATAGACTTTATCTACCACGTTTATACCCATGGGAAAAAGTGGATGATGGGGAAAGTTGGTAGGACAAAAGAGAGGTGACCCTCCCCTACTAAAGAGGACCCTGAAGGGGAGCACAACTTAGCTTGAGAGGGAAATTTGCACACCCCTCAAGTCTGGGATCCCACACATTTAAAGTTTGGATGCATGTACCACTTCAAAGGCACAAGAATTCAATCTACAACATGATGTAATTGACATTGGTTTCATGATGTAATGGAAAATGCATGGTAGCCATTGAATAAGGAAAATATATGACAACATAATGAAATGTAATTGGAAAATTGGGATAGAGCTATGCTGAGAAAGATGTATGCTACTTGTGGAATTTGTAATTTAGGTCAGCAATAAAGAGTTGGAACAAGGTATGCAAACAAGGTATGCAAACAAGGTCCCATTGATTGGATCCTTATATTGCAGTCTATAGTGGGATTATTCAATCCTTTGGTTTCTTGCAAAGGTCATTTTCAGTTTTGAAGCGGTATGGAGTTCCTTTGCAGGTCTACATAGTTGGTAAATGCATGAAATTGATGGTACAAGTTATTAAATGACCAAAATAGAGCATTCACAGGTTGTAGGAAATTCTAGATAGCTACAGTAAATTGCCTATATAATTTTTTATACTCAATCATTTTCAACACTTGATAGCTCATCTAAAAGGGGACATCCTAAGCTTTATACAGAGCCAAAAAGTTAGTCATTTGGATCACCAGAGCTCATGATATTTGAGTTTTTCTTCTACTATATCCAAACATGACGTCACTTATGGCTAAAAATAAAAGAAAGGACCCCATTATGGATACCATTAGTGAAGGTTTAAGGGACTATTACCAGGATAAAGAGCATGAAGCTTCACAAGAGGCTATTTACCATGATAACCATGATAATGAGGAGCTAGAGATTAGTTCAACACATGCTGCAGTAAACAAACAAGTGAATGGGGTTGGCACTACTCATGTCTCTATTGATTCTAACCATTTTCAACAACTCTCCAATGACATAAAGGACATGAAGTTGGGCATTGACAAGCTTGTGGCTCTCTTGAGTGAGAGGATATTACCTATAGCTATCCCAAATGCTCCAAGTCCTCCCATTGTTCACGAGTAGCCAAAGATCACAGCTCCCAAGGTTATTGGACACTATGAAGTTGGAGAGCCATCCAGATCTCAACCCTCTCATTTTTAGCCTCAATTTCACCCCCTTAATCAACCCAAGACCTACACTAGCCCTCATGGTTAGGATCTGGAAGATAAGACTCATACTAACTCAAGGCTTGATGATGACACACATGGAGGCCATCTTTTTACAAGTCTTTTTATGGACACCAATCTACTATCCCTAAATCTACACATGAAGAGAAAGTTGAAGAACCAAAGTCTTATCATGGTCAAGCAAGTGGTGGTAATAATTTTCATGGGTAGCACCAATACAATGGACATGGTCATGTAAATTGAACTCCGAATTCTTTTGGATAGCAACATCAAGTCAACAATAATCATGTAAATAATCAGCCTTTTAAACAAGGTCCTCTTTCAAATTAGTTTTGGCCTTCTCAAATAAGTGGACAACAACCACCAATGAATGCTACAACAAACATACACTCTCCAATGTATGGACATCAAGTCTATGGACAGCCTCATGTTGTTGGAAACTCTTTCTTTCTGCCACAAGGACAATTTAATCATCCAAATAGGTTTGTACATACTCATGGACAGCAACAACCATATGATCATGGAACATGGAGTAACGATGTTCAAAAGAAAAATTCTTTTGGTCCAAAATTCAATGGACAAAAACACAATAGTGGCCAATCTCATCAATATGAGCAGAATACAAGGAGAAAATAACAACTTCTATTTTCAAGGGTGAAAATCCATCCCCAACTGAATTACAAGACTGGTTTGACAAGCTTGAGATGTATTTCTCTTTGTATCCTAGACCGGAGAATGCCAAGATAAAATTTGCAGCCCTACATTTGGAGGGATATGGGATATGCACACACTTAGTGGCATTACATGTCAAGGGTTGTTAATGAACTCTTGACATGGGATGCATTAAAAAGGGCAATGATTGAAGTTTTTATGTCTCCTATTGAAAAAGAGAAGTTCAAGAAGAAATGGTATACTCTTGAGAAAAGGGGATTTTTGGTTAGAGATTATTCTAACCAATTTCTTAACCTCTCCATATATGTGGATGGAGTATCTGATACTGCCAAGCTGAATAAGTATATATTTGGGCTTCAATCTTCTCTATCTTTGGAAGTGGGAGCCATGTGTAAAAATTACACGGCACAGCGAACAAAATCTAAGAAAGAAATAGAGATAGAGAGTACACAATAGATAAGAGGAGAATTAGAAAATTCTTTAGCTCCAAACAACTGATACAGAGATGGCTCTGTCCACTTGTGCATTTCCATAGTGAAGCTTAGATGGTGATTTAGACAGAAGATAGGTGAAGAGCTTAAGGCTAGCTGGAACAACTCTGACTGGTTTGGATGATAGATGGCTATGAAGGGTTTAGCTTTTATAGCCCGTGAAGGTGGTTAGGTCGGCATGACCGACATACCATATGAGCCTCCACTAGTTGGCCCTCCGTTTAACTCCCTTACCCCGCAAATCGATGCAATGAGCCTCGAGTTGCTCTGAGCCTAACTACTCAGTCCGACCCAAAGATTATACCCACAATGGTTACCTTTTTGCCATCTGGTCCCATAGACCTCATCTAATATACAAGTCAGGACTCAACCAGTGTCTAGGCTCACATTTGGCTTCTCCTCATAATGGGGGCCTTACAACTTTGAGCACCATGGAGCAATGGTGGCACCTTATGAGGGTGAGGCATTGAGAGTATCTAACACCCCCCCTCAATTTCCACCCATAGGTGAACTATCTCCTTGGCCCAATGTCAAGTCTCTGAAGATAAACTTGAAGCACATCCTTCGTGAGTGCTTTGGTGAAGATATCTGCTCCATTATCCTCTATTGGATAGTAGACTAGTTCCACTATCCCATCCTCCATCAAATCACACACATAGTGATACTGGATCTCTACATGTTTGGTGCGTGTATGAAACACTGCATTTTTGGAAATGGCAATGCAACTCTGATTGTCACATTTTAGCATAGTTGATTCTTCATCCTGCAGTCCCATATGCCATACAATCCTTCTCAACCATACTGCTTCACGTGCAGCAAAACAAGCTATCTTGTACTCTGCTTTGGTAGAAGACAATGGCAATGTTGGATGCTTTTTACTAATCCAAGAGAAAATTAATGAACCCAAAAAGAAACAATAACCAAAAACTGACTTCCTAGAATCATTGTCTCCTGCCCAATCTGAGTCGTAATTCCCCACAAGAGAAGTTTCAGAATTGTATGTGATACCATAGTCAAGAGTTTCCTTCAAGTATCTAAGCACCCGCATCCCAGCCTTCCAATGACTCTCACCCAAGGGGACCACTAGGGTTTATCGTATGGTACCACGTGAGTGTAAGGAAGGGGGTTATTTAAGGGAAGTAAGGTACATTTTATAAGGTAAGGTCCCTTAAATAGGGGGTAGATAAGGGGTATTTTCATATATTTATTGAACACAGATGACGTCTCCTTATTACTACTTGTGAATCGCCCGTGGACTCTCATGAGGTTTGTTTGAGAACATGCTCAAAACACCAACATAAAAACTGATATCTGGTCAGGTATTACACAAGAAGATCAGACTGCCAACCATCCTCCTATACCTCCCAATGTCTAGCAGTGTTGATGTATCCTCAACAAATAACTTTGCTTTCACCTCCATAGGTGTAGCTATCTCCTTGCACTTGGTCATGCCAAATGCCTTCAAGATCTACCATGCATACTTCTTCTGAGAGATGAATATATTTCCTGGCTCTTGCCAGACTTTAATTCCTAAACAATAGTGTAGCAAGCCGAAGACTGTCATTTCAAACTCAGAACTCAAAGCCTTTCGAGTTTGGTTGATCATATCTTCATAGTCACCTGTAATAAGAAGGTCATCCACATATAGGACAATCACTACAGACTTTTCACCATCCTTGTAAACATGCAAAGTTAGCATCTGACGCACATCTTTTGAGGTTTAAGCTTAAAAAGAACTTATCTATACGTTGGTACCATGCTCTGGGGGCTTGTTTCAGCCCATACAATGCCTTCTTCAGCTTACACACTTTGTTCTTAGACTGGGGGGGCTCAAACCCTAGTGGCTGAGCCACATACACCTCCTCCTTGAGGTCACCATTTAACAATGCTAACTTAACATCCATTTGGTAATTCGGACACTGCTTGTGGTGGACAGCCACTACAAGTACTGTGTGAATAGTGGTCATTCTAGCAATTGGGAAAAATGACTCTTGAAAATCAAACCCTTCAACCTATGAAAATCCATGTGCAACTAGTCTAGCTTTGTACTTTTCTAAGGTACCATCAGCCTTGTACTTTACCTTCCAAAGCCACTTGGTGCCAATAAACACCATATTGGGAAATATGGGAATTTCCCATAAGTTTGGGACACGTGGTCAAATCTTTGGATTTGTCATAACTTGAATACTATAACTCCAAATTGAGCGCTCTATAGCTCAATAGATTCCATTTTTCAAGTGCTTTCCAATGATAGGTCACATCATATGGTTTTGAGAAACTTATGGGTATGTTATCCGGGTGCCACCTTTTTAGTATTCAAAAAATGGGAATTGGGAGATACCCTAACTTACTAATATTGTGTTAATAACCTTCCACTTTGCTGGCCGATCCACTAGCTCCCAAGTGTCATTCTTCAATATGATGTCATACTTAGCTTGCATAGCTGCCTTCCATGCTGGATCTACAAGTGCTTCTTCTAAGTCAATTGGCTTCTTTACTTCTCTCATAATCTCAGCCATCAAGGCCATATTGACTATGTGAGCAGAAGCCCTCCTTTGCTCCTCTATTCTCTAAGACCTTCTTGGTCTGTATCTGCCTTCTCCTCAATAGATGTGGGCATATGATTATTGTTGAGATTGAGAGAGGCAGAGACGGAGTGAGGAGCAAGCATACTCTCCCCTTCTTCATTCATTCATTCATTCATTCTCACTTAACCACACACATAGAGTAAGTGTATACAATAGTACTAAGTTTTGTAGGACCATTCACACTGGTCTAAGACCACCGACTTATTTAATGTCCCATACTTGTTGCTGATACAGCTGGACAAGACTAATGTCAGTCACACATACTAATAGGAGAATAGTATGAGCTTGATATTCTAATAATTATTGTGGTCATAGAGCTACTTCACCCAAGGCGGAAATGGCTTTTCCGGTGGGGTGATGTCAGGTTGGTGAACTTTTTTCTCATCATGTGAAGATGATGCTTCCTCCTCCTTAAGGATAGGTATAGCTCTCATGATAGGTTCATAGTGGACTACTTCTTTGCTTGATGATAAAGTGGAAGAACTTGACTTCTCCTCCTCCACAGTTGTACGTAGCTGCTCCTTGAATACCACATCATGGCTTACGATGATCTTCTTTGCCTCTTGGTCATATAATTTGTGAGCCTCTTGCTCATCACTATAACCCAAGAAGATACATTTTTTACTTTTTGGTTGTACCTTGTTTCTCTTCTTATCTGGAATATGTGCGTAACATTCACATCCAAAAATTCTAAAGTGTGAGACAGATGGTTTATTACCTGTGTAAGCCTCATGAGGTGTTTTTCCCTTGAGAGCCTTTGTGTAGCTCTGATTTAAAATGTAGACTGTAGTATTAATAGCTTCAGCCCAAAAATGATTAGGCAATCCCTTTCCCTTTAGCATGCATCTTGCCATCTCCACAATGGTGTGATTCTTGCATTCCACAACACTATTCTGCTAAGGTGTGTGAGGCGTCGTCAATTGATGCTTGATCCCTTTGCTCTTGCAAAAGTCTTCAAACTCCTTTGAGTTGAACTCACCACCACCAACTGTTCTAAATTTCTTCACACTTTTCCTTGTTTCATTCTCAACAACTGTTAGCCATTCTTTAAACTTACCAAAATCTTGAGCCTTATCACAAAGGAAGTACACCCACATCTTCCTACTCTAGTCATCGAAAATCAACACAAAATAAGAAGATCCCCCCCAAGGCCTGTGTAGGCATATTTCCGCACAAGTCAGCATGCACCAACTTTAGAGAAGCTTGTGCTCTATTCTTGCTTTCTTGTGGAAATGCCTTTCTCTGTTGCTTGCCCATCATACAAGCTTCACATGGTTCCTTCAATTCAATCATTGCAGGTAGGTGAGCAATCATACCTTGCTTGTGCATCTCCTTCAACACTGCAAATCCAATGTGTCCAAACCTTTCATGCCAAAGCTTACTTATGCCCACTCCAACAATGGCTGTAAGAGCACTTAGCTCATATAGGTTATTAATTCTTTCTCCTTTGCCAACAACTTTGCCATCACTGTCAAGAATTTCTGCACCTGTCTTCTTGAACCTCACTTCATGACCAAGATCAGTTATGGCAGCAACTGATAATAGATTTCTCCTATTTTTGGGAACATATAACACATTTGAAAGTTTTTGACATCACCATTTGTAGCAATAAATGAAATAGTACTTGTGCCCGCAGCAGGAAATTTTGCATCATTTTCAACCGTCACAGTGATGGATTCTTGTAGAGGCTGCATAGAACTGTATAAACCTTTCTTGTTGGGCATGTGATGAGAGGCCCCACTATCCAACACCCATGAGTCAGTGGTAGATTCTTCTTGCGCCGAGGAGCACACCTCCTCAATGGTCCCCATGAATAATTCCAACTCTGCCTCAATTGTATTGGCTATCTCTTTTCCTTTAGTTTTAAGGGTACCATTCTTTTCATTTGCCTTCTTGACACGACAATCTGCGATTGCATGTCCTTTCTTCTTGCAGTAGAAGAACTCTCCTTGAAACTTATTCTTACCGCCCTTCTTCTTTTTGTCACTATCATTTTTGGTGGAGGAACCACCTTTGTCTTTTGCATTGGCAGAGAATGCAACATCTCCATTGTTGCTTCCTTCTCAGAATTTCAGCCTCAACTCCTCCTCCAGCAATAATGCACAAAACTCCTCAAAACTCAAAGCTTGAGGTCTCACTTGAGTATTAAGGGCAGTTACTAGTCCATCAAGCTTTTGTGGACAAATCCAGAGACACCTCCTCGCTAGCTCCTCGCTAGTCTTTTGTATCCCAGCACTAGCCATTTGGTCGCTCAGATTCTTAATCTGAGTGATGAATGCTTCAGCTATCTCTTCTTCAGAAAACTTCTCCACTGCTAGTTGATTCTCCAAGTTTTGAATCCTTGTTTGGTTTCGTGTTTCATAATAACTCCTCAATACATTCGAAGCCTGTGATGCTTTGGCTTCTTCCTGATGCAGCAGAACCACTTTCAAAAGACAAAATTGTTCCTCTTTGCTATTGAAGCCCTTGCCTCTTGTGCACTCTTCGATCCCTAGAGCCCCTTGGGCTCTGATACCATGAAAAAATTACACGGCGCAACGAATAGAATCTGAGAAAGAGATAGAGATAGAGAGTACACAATAGATAAGAGGAGAATTAGAAATTTTCTTTAGCTCCAACTAACTGATATAGAGATGGCTCTGTCCACCCGTTTGCTTCCACAATGAAGCTTAGATGGCGATCTAGATAGAAGATAGGTTAAGAGCTTAAGGGTAGGTGGAATAATTTTGACTAGGTGAAAGATGGATGATCGATGGTTGTGAAGGGGTTTAGCTTTTATAGCCCATGAAGGCAGTTAGGTCGGCATGATCAACCTACCATGTGAGCCTTCACTAGTCCTCCAGAGAATATTCTAGGGAATATTGCCTTTATCGTTGGGTAGGGGCCGCTTTCGCAACCCCCGGACCCCAAAATAGGGGCCCCTTTTAACTCCCATACCCCACAACTCAATGCAATGTGCCTCAAGTTGCTACCAGCTTAACTACTTATTCTAACCCAAAGATTAGACCCACAATGGTCACCTTTTTGCCATTCGGTCACATAGACCTCATCTGATATACAAGTCAGGACTCAACCAATGTCTGGGCTCACATTTGGCTTCTCCTCATAATGGGGGCCTTACAACTTTGAGCACCATGGATCATTGGTGGCACCTTATGAGGGTGGGGCATTGAGAATATCTAACACTATGAAACTATCCTCTTTACAAGTTGCCATACAATTGGTTGAAAAGTATGGTAAAAAATACAAGAGTTTTCAGCAAAGAACAAGGCAACATTTTCAGCCAAACCAATCTATTAGAACAACCTCAAATTATGGCAAACAGAGATTGAATTTCAGCAAGAAGAGAAGCCAACAAATACCTATAGTAAGATTTCTACATTTCCTTCTGTTTATGGATCAAAAAAGGGGAGTAATTTCAATTTAATGCCAAAAATAGATCAAATGGAAAGGGGACTGAAATAGGTGGCAAAAACTCAACTCCTATGATTCAAGGGAAGCATGTGTCTAATAACAAGCTGAAGGACTTGTACGCGAAAGGTCTATGCTTCAAATGTAGGGAGAAATGGTCTCCCAACCACAAGACAAATTGCAAAGCCAAGAATGTCAAAGTGAGCATGATCTTTGAAGAGGAATTGGATGTTGAGGAAAATGAAAGCAATCTATCTCAACTTGAGTGATTACCCACTCTTTAGGAGACGCATGACCATGATGATGATTGCCATGAAGAATTTTATGACCCTATGGATGGTTTTCCATTCAACCCTGGTGGTTACTACATGGATGATCCTTGGAAAAAATTTGGATTCATTGAAGCTTTGTTCTATCTCCTGTGATGCATGGAATGATTCTGAAGAGGATAATACATTACGCCTTAAAGGCTACATTAATGGAAGAATTGCTCATATTCTTATCGACGCAAAGAGTATTCATAGCTTTTTTTGATGGATTGAAGTTGTACACTCAAGGAATGCATTCATCACTAAGAATCCAAGTGGCAAATGGAGCTTATGAGAGTAGTAATCAGATTTTTTGTAATGTTCCCATCACTTTATTGTCATCTTGTACCATTTCTGTGAGTCTTATTGCCTTGGAGATGGTTCCCATTGATGTTATACTTGGCTTTAATTGGCTGAAAAGTATTGACAGGTTTGCCATGGATTTGAATATGCTACAAATGGAATTTCAATGGCATGGACAACAAGTTATTCTTCAAGGGATTGAGAAGAAGAAGCTAGAGGTGATCAGCCCCAAGAAGATTAAGAGATCAATTGAAAGGCATGTATGTTTGCCCTTCTCCAAAGATTGATGAGGATCAGCCCTCTTCAAATCATCCCTCTACTCCTTCAAAAGATATGGATCCTTGTCTTTGTAAATTCTTGGAAGAGTATGATGATTTATTTCAGTCACCTTCCTCTCTTCCTCCAAAGCGTGAAGTGGATCACCCCATCAACTTGCTTCCAAATACCAAGCCTATCAATAAGCCTACATATCGCCTTTCAAAGGTGGAAAGAGAAGTAGTTGAGTGCCAAGTAAAGGAGCTACTTGAAATGGGTCTTCTACAACCAAGTCAATCTCCCTTTGCTTCTCCCGTTCTCTTAGTCAAGAAGAAGGATGCTTCATTCCGCATGTGCATAGATTATCGAGACTTGAACAAGGCCTCTATCAAAAATCAGTATCCGATACCAAGGATTGATGATCCCTTGGACAAATTAAAGGATACCAAGGTCTTTTCAAAGATCAATTCGCGATCAGGATACCACAAAATGCACATGAAGGAGGGGGATGAATACAAGACTGCATTTAGAACCGACATGGGATTGTATCATTTCATGGTTATGCCCTTTGGTCTTTCAAACGGTCTAGCCACATTCCAAGATCTAATGAGTAAAATACTTTAGCACTTTTGTTTACGTCAATTTTGGTGTTCTTTGACGACATATTGATATATAGCAAGGACAAAAAAGAGCATTTACAACATGTTAGAGATGTTTTTGACATATTGAGGAGTCAGAACTTGTTTGCTAAAGCAACCAAGTGTACATTCATGGACAAATAAGTAGAATTATTGGGACATATTGTTGGAGAAAATGGCATCAAGATTGACCCAAAAAATGTCTAATGTGTGAAAGATTGGCCTACTCCAACAATTACTACTTCATTGAGGGGTTTCCTTGGTTTGTCTTCTTCTTACTGAAGATTTATCAAGAATTATGCTCATGTGGTTGCACCATTGACCAATAGGTTAAAGAAAGAAGATTTATTTTGGGATGAAATGGCCGATAAAAATTTCAATGTGCTCAAGTAACTCCTCATTTCAACACTTAAATTGGTTTTCCCTAACTTTTCTAAGGTCTTTGTGATCTACACAGATGCTAGTGGGAGAGGATTGGGGGCAGTTTTAGCCCAAGAACATGGTGTCATTGCATACGAGGGTAGAAAGTTTGATGAAAAAGATAAGCAAATGCATGTATATGATCAAGACATGCTAGCTATACTACATGCAGTAAAAAAATGCATCCTTACCTCAATGGAAGTCACTTTAAAGTGAAAAGTAATGATAGGGTGTTGAAGTAATTCCTCTCACAACCCAACTTATCTCCCAAGCAAAGAAGGTGGTTGGAGACTCTTCAATCATATGATTTTGAGATAGCATACATGGTTGGAAAAGACAATGTAGTGGTGGACGTGCTCTCTAGGATGTGAGTATGTAATGTATCTACTGTCTCCACTATATATAAAGATTGGATAAATGACATACAAGAGGAATATATGTTGAGTGTTGAAATGACTTGTTTTTTGGCTGATTTTTGTTGTTTTTGAGAGCTGAATGGTTGATTTTATGGGATGATTGATTGATTAGGAAGTGGTTTGAGAGTGTTTTAGATGATATTGATTGTGTTTTGGAAGTTCATGATGTTTGTTGATGGTTCTGTGATGTTCTGATAGGTTCTGAATGGTTCTGTATACCTTCTGTTTTGTTCTGTTTTGGTCTGTTTTGTTCTGATTGTCTTCTGTAAGGAGGGATGGAGTATTGATTGATGAAGAATGAGATATTGTGAAAGCTTAGTGAATGGTTTGTGAGAGTTTGAAATGGTTTGAGAATGAGTTATGA